>NC_062571.1:23282881-23585957 GCF_022837055.1 Prionailurus viverrinus | reverse complement strand
TGGAGGTTCCTTAGAAAATAAAAAATAAATTACCATATGATCCAGCAATCCCATTTCTGGGTCAACTGTACACCCATTGACTTCTAGAACTGCCTGTACCATTGTGGAGATTGCCCATGGAATTTCTAATCGTGGGTGCCATTTGTATAAATGTCAGACCTTTTTCAAACACTTATTTCCAAGGAAGGGGGTTATGCTTTTCAAACTTCAATATGCATTTAAATCACCTTTTGATATTGTTAAAATGCAGATTCTGATTCAGCAGGTCCTGGCTGGGGCCTGAGATTTTGCATTTCTTTTTTTTTTTAATTTTTTTTAATGTTTATTTATTTTTGAGACATAGAGAGACAGAGCATGAACAGGGGAGGGTCAGAGAGAGAGGGAGACACAGAATCTGAAACAGACTCCGGGCTCCGAGCTGTCAGCACAGAGCCCGATGCGGGGCTCAAACCCACGGACCGCAAGATCATGACTTGGGCCGAAGTCGGACGCTCAACCGACTGAGCCACCCAGGCGCCCCGATTTTGCATTTCTAAAAAAACTTCAATATGATGTTGAGGCTGTTATCCCCTGCCCAGAGTTTGAAGTAGCAAATTAAAAGGGTATAACAATGATTCTCACACAGATTTCTAAGCATAACTGGAAAAATTCTACTGACTTTACTTAATGACCTCTTATGTATAACCTTACTTACAAATACCAAATGGTCAATTCCTGTCTACTGTCTTGGCCATTTTCCACAGGTCATAAAAAAGCAAAAAGCTAATAATCCAGGATAATTGTATCTTTAGTTTGTATAGTCATGACACAAGAGCAAGTTTAAAATGCAGATTCCCTGCACTACTATCCCTCAAGAATTTGGCTTCACGATGCCTGAAATTTGCATTTTTAATATGCAGTCCAGCTCATTCTGATAAAGGTGGCACTTGGACAATCTTTTGAGAAATACTAGGTAATTATGTTGGTATTGTTGCCTGATGTAGTAGAGTTAGGGTATAGACTACGCTACTGTAACAAAAATACTCCCAAAACACATGGCTTAAATTAGATGGCAATATCTCCCTCATCTGCCAGTCCAAAGAAAAATTCCAAGCTGGTGTGGCATCTCTGTACCATGATGCTAGCATGACCCAGATTCCTACTATCTGGTTGCTCTGACATCTCCTGGGATGTTGTTTCTAACTGCATTTTCAAATCTGAGTCACAACCACATCTGTAGTCCAGCCCATAGGAAGGGAGAAAGAGAAAAACTAGAGGGCAAGCTATTTTCTTTTTTGTTTCCTGGTTATTTGGTTTATATGTACTTTATTAAAGTATACTTTATGTACATTGAATTGTACATATTTAAGGCATGCAATTTCAAAAGTTTTGTAGTATTCATAACAACCAAAATGTCCATACATGGGTGAATGAATAGGCCATTTCTTTAAGCAATGGATGCACACAGTGCACACATTAAGCATCAATGAAAAGTGATAAACTAGTTGAAAGGCCACACCCAAGCTGCCAATGAGGCTGGGTAACATTATCTCAAACTGGGTACCTTGGGCAAAGCTGTATCTTCAGTACTGTGGAGGAGAGAAAAGACTTTGTGGGACAGCCAGAAACCCACAACTCCCAGCAAACCTTTTTATGCCTTAAGATTCAGAGCAGGCAGGGGGTCCTGAATGGTTCAGTCAGTTAAGCAACCGACTCTTGATTTTGGCTCAGGTTTATGAGTTCTAGCCTAGAGTATAGTTCTGTGCTGACAGCAAGGAATGTGCTTGGGATTCTCTCTCTCCTTCTTTCTCTGCCCCTCCCATGCTGGTGTACTTGCCCTCTCTCTCTCCCTCAAAAATAAATAAATATTTTAAAAACCAAAACAAAACTCAGAATAAGTGTCTCCTCCAGGAGGCCTTTTCTGACTCTCCAAGCTGAATAAAGTGTCCCTCCTTTGCTCACTGAAACTCACTATTCATGATTCTCACTATACCTAGAGTGTTGAGTTAGTGACATGATTCCTTTGTTACTTCATCTATACGTTCCCTTTGGCATGTGTCTAGTTACTGTCTGTCAACAAATGACAATGGCAACCCAGTATTCTTATGAAGGTTGATAATTTCTTTTTTAATATGTTTTAAATTTTTTGATATTTAGTTTTGAGAGACAAAGAGTGAGAGGGGGAGGGGCAGAGAGACAGGGAGACACAGAATCCAAAGCAGGCTCCTGGCTATAATCTGTCAACACAGAGCCAGATGCGGGGCTCAAACTCATGAACAGCGAGATCATGACCTGAGCCAAAGTCAGACGCTTAACCAACTGAGCCCCCCAGGCACTCCTCTTTTTTAATGTTAGTAATACCAACCCCTTATTTAACAGGTGCCCACTTTGTACCAAACACCATTCAAGGTCCCTTAAATACATTACCTTTTCTCCTCTTCACAAAATTTTTGCGAAGTAGGGATTATTATCCCTATTTTATTTATGAGGAAATGGAGGCTTGTAGGGGTTACAAAACTTGCCCCAGTGTCTCAGAGCTAATGGGAACCAGTAGCAGAACTTAACTGTCTGATCCAAAGTCTACCCTCTTTCCACCTGAGCATGCCTCTTCTCCACTATCATTATTATGATGGTCAATCTCCCTAAATATGCACACTATACACATTTGAAGGTGTTTTTGTTTTAGCATGTTTATATACGTTATTACTTGCCTTGGAAGGAAATGTTTCTTAGTCTCCTTTTCCATCTGCATGCCATAAAAAAATTATCTGTAAGGTATTGCTCATATAAACTAAGAGCTAACTTGATTTAAAACCAGAATCTCATTGTCCTGAAAGAGCCCAAATTATAATTCAAGATCTGGCTTGTAGCCTATTTCACAGATGGAAAAATGGAGACACAAGGACACAAAATAATTGCTGGAGTCAAATAAGGCACTGCCTCAATCGGGCTCAGGCTTCCTTTTGGCAGGGAGGCAACATGTGTTTGGAAAGAGTATGGACCATGTAGCCCAACAATGCAAGATTCAAATATGGGCTCTGTCACTTGAATATGTGACCTCAGGCAAATTTTCTACCTTCTTTGAAGGTGTTTCCTCATTTGCAAATGAAATAAAGATACCTACCTTGTAGATGCGTTGTGACTATTGGAGATGAATAATGGAAGGTACCTAATACAGTGCCTGACAGAGTGAGTGCTAATTAAATGTTAGTTCTCTCTCTCTGTCACAGGCTAGCCTTTTCCTAGAGCACACATTGCTTTCTACAGGGCGATGGTCTTTTACCCTTCTTGACACCCACATAAATTTCACACTGGAAAAATCTAGAGCTGAGTGCGCATGAAGCCAAGTCCATCCTAAAGGGTTTTTTTTTTTAATTTAAAGGAAGAAAAAATAAAAAGTGCTGAGCCAATATTTCTACTATTCAATCATTAAATATTAATCGATGTCAATGCATTTGAGGAAGCCTTTAGCTGTGACAGGTGAGCTGAAAGTAGAAATTCTGATTTAACGAGGCCTTCCGGCCGCTTTGGCAAAATGTCAGGGTGCAGGGTGTGGTGGAGAATAATTAACTGATAAACAACCTCCCGAAAAAGATCAGGAACTAGGAAATTGAGGACAAAGACAAGGCTTCTCTTATTTTCTCCAAAACATTTTTTCTCATGGGATCTTTCAGTCCTTTCTGAATCAACCCTGATTCAGTACCCCCTAAGTCGGAATGCCCTTAACTGTTTTTGTTTAGACGGGGCTATGAAATGATTAGGCTGTTGAAATGATGAATCAGGGAGCACTGCAGGATTTTTCACAGTCTCTCTGAACAATGCCCCATATCACATTTACACTGACAGGCTGTATTTTTATATTTGACATGTGAGAGGAACATGGAAAATAACACACTGACAGCGCCTTAGATACCAGTCATACATCTTCCTAACACAGATTGATGGGTGGAAAAGAATATTATTTAGTGAGCCCTTCTTAAGCTCTCCAAGGAAAATATATAGATCCACCAGTGGATTGACTTGAAACTCATATTAACATTCCTTACGAGCAAGAAACAGAAAAACAACCACCATCCATTTCTGCACCACCAAACGGATCAGAAAAATTAGCAGAAACCAATGCAGTACTTGTACGTTTCTCACTGATGGGTCATGCTTTGTTCCTCCCCAGCCCAGCAATCTGAGTAGGTGGAATTTCTCCATCGAGGCACATTGGTCTTTCTCAATTTCAAACCAAAGGTGAAAGATAAGCTGGTAGGAAAATTGAAGCCACAGCTTTAGCTGCTCAGGGAACCAACCTGAAACAGAAAAAAACTGAGAAGGACTATCCCAGGCTAACTGCATGCCTATGGAGAGACCATAGAACCATGTGGGAGTGTGGCTGCTACATTCTAGGAGATGTAGAATAAGAAAAAGAAGGAAAAGAAGAAAGTATGTCCTTTATAGTGGATGCTGTACTCTCCCTCCAGGAACGCAAGATTTATTCCCACAGTTGCTGGGAATACTGTTGGTGACCACACTCTCAGACGCCAGCCTTCTTCCAGAAGACCCTCTGCTAAAGAGAGCTGTTTCACCAGACAGTAGGCTGTCTCATGGAGCTGCCCAAATCCAGGGACTGGTCAGTACAGAAATATAAGGGCCTGGCCTCTGATCCCCAAAAGGAACAACTATGGAAGGTCGGTTGTCCCAGCTTCAGAGCCCCAAGAGTTAGCTAAGATCTGCATTAGGACTACATCACAGTCTAAACTCATCCTACGTCCAATCCTGCTTCCTTCCATTTGCTTATGCAGGTGTCAGTCCCATGAATATTCCATAATTCCCTACATGCTAATCTCCATCTCAGAGTCTGTTTCCAGGAATACCCAAACTGCAATACTCCCTTCATTTCCCATTTCAATAATGTACCATGTAACTTAAATATCCCAATGAATAAAATCCTATGATTCTTTCAGAAATGTGCATGTATAATCAACCAAATCATTTTGAAACCCAAGTCACAGTCATTCCAATTCTCACGGTGGAAAATAAAAACAGAGAAAGACGGGCACCTGGATGGCTCAGTTAGCTGAGCATCCAACTCTTGACTTCGGCACAGGTCATGATCCCAGGGTTGGGATCAAGCCCTGCATCCAGCTCCACACTGAATGTGGAGCCTGCTTGGGATTCTGTCTCTACCTCTCTCTCTGCCTCTCCCCAATGTTCTCTTTCTCTCTCTCTGTTTCTAAATAAATAAGTAAATAAATAAATAACCAGAACAAATCAGAGAAAGATAAGCACCATCTTGTGGAAGGACCTGCCACTTTAAGTTTCAAGTTTCTCTCTTTGTTTTTCATGTGTTTCTTTTTCATTCTATGTTTAAATGGCAAAAGCAGGTAAAGAAAAACATCCAGAAATTCTAATACCAAAACAGAAATAGGTGAGAGAGATCTTTTTCCTGTTGTAGATGATACTAAAAAGCCAAGAAGCAGGGATCTGGATCACTGATTCTTAGGATTGCAGAGTACCTGACACTCCAGTTTCTAAGAGCAAACAATGGGATATGAAGACTTTCATTGAGCATTTACTGATTTTGAAGCGAAGGCAAAGGGAACCAGACACATGTTTAGAATCTCACAGCAAGTTTTTAGCATTTGGCTCCAACTAAGAGCACTGAGGGCTGCCCCAGGGCTTCATCTACTTTTCCTCATTTTTTTCCTGCCCTTCTCTGTTCTCCATTTGCTTCCTTTGCTCTTGCTTCTTCCTCTTTGGTTCTCTTTCCCATTTCCTCTCCCTCCCACTTCGCTGGACATTTTTATTGACTGGAGCTTCAATAGTAGTTGCATCACACAGATTGCTTTTTCTGTAGTAAAGCCCTGATTTGGAAGGGAAAAAGAAGAACTTTTCATCTCTGTGTGCAAATGTGATTCAAATATGGTGAACTAATTTATTCTGTAAAACTTAATTAAAACCAATAAAAAAAGGAGACAACTCTGGAGGGAGCAGTAACTCCCTTGGCAGGACTTGGGTGAGACTTCATTCAGTTGGGACTTTTTAAATCTTAGCATTTGATTTGGCCCCATGATTTTCAGAGGACTTGGTTTGGTTTTATGTGCTACTAAAGTGCTTTTACGTATTTAATGGTTTACTCCAATTGGGTAAAAGTTTTGTTAGGTTTTCTCTAAAGTTTCCCACAGGAAAGCCTTGGTTTTTTATTTGTGACTGGAATATTTTGTGGCTTTAGAAATTATCAGGAAATTTTTTTAAAAAAAATTCTACTTTTGAAGTTTTCCAGATGCACACAAGTGTATTTTCACATATCTTACATTACATACCTCGTTGTGAAGTGATGTTGTCTGAAAGTATGAATAAACAATGTCAGAGTGGAACTTTCAGGAATAGTGACTTCATGCTGAGATTCCCATTACATGTTAACCTTCTTGATTGTAGAACTCCATCTCTAACACTTTTTAAACGACCTACACCAAACAGAGAAATAGAGTACACATGGATGGAGAGAAGGAGGGAAGAAGGGAAGGAAGGAAGGAAGGAAGGAAGGAAGGAAGGAAGGAAAGAAGGAAGGAAGGAATCCATCAATTCCAAAGTGTTGGGATACATTTACCTATATTCTCCCTGCTGGAATCAGAATTAAAGGGAGGGCAAGAGCTGCTCAGAGCACTAGCCCCATCTAAGAATAGAGGAAGACTTCTAAGTATGGAATCCCAATGAAATCTCATACCCGGCACCAAACTTTGCCAAGGTGGGT
Source organism: Prionailurus viverrinus (assembly GCF_022837055.1). Classification (NCBI taxonomy): domain Eukaryota; kingdom Metazoa; phylum Chordata; class Mammalia; order Carnivora; family Felidae; genus Prionailurus; species Prionailurus viverrinus. The sequence continues at coordinate 23,579,236 of NC_062571.1, read as the reverse complement.
GCTCAGTAAACCTTGGATAAATTGAATTGTTACACCCTTTTGATCAAAGTTTGCCTCAAGGGCACTACAAAAGGAGTGCCAATGGTGATTATTTCCAGTATTTTGTTATGAAAATTTCCAACATATAGAAAAATTTTTATAATTTTTCATGGAACACCCCTGTACCTATAACCTAGATTCTACCATTAATTAACATTTCACTCTACTTATCACAACTCTATCTATCCATCCCTATATTCATCCAACACTCATATTATTTTTTTGTCTGGGTATAGTATACTTATAGATGGTACATGACAAGTAGGGCTCCCCAAGCCCCTCCCCTTCTTCAGGGTGTCTGTGATGGAAACTGTGTAGAGGTTGGGGGATTCTCAGTATGTTGGGGGGGGTGAGTTGGGGCAAAGATTCTCCAGCAGCTGAGGCACTGTGTCTTCCTCTTTTGCTCCTTCGGCTGGTGGTCCAGGGGACTCATACTCCTTGGAGACCATGTGGACCATAAGGTCCACCACCCAGTTGCTGTAGCCAAATTCATTGTCATAATAGGAAATTTGCTTGACAAAGTGGTCATTGAGAGCAAAGCCCGCTCCAGCATCAAAAGTGTAAGAGTGGGTATCAATGTTAAAGTCACAGGAGACAAAGTGGTCCTCAGTGTTACCCAGGGTGCACTTGAGGGGGCCCTCTAATGCCTGTTTCACCACCTTCTTGATGTCATTGTACTTGTCAGTTTTCTTTAGGCTGCAGATCATACCTACAGTTGACACATTGGGAATCGGGACACAGAAGGCCATGCCAGTGGGCTTCCTATTTAGCTCAGGGATGACCTTGCCTACAGCCTTGGCAGCACCAGAAGAAGTAGGGAGAATGTTCTGGGTAGCTCCTTGGCCATGGTGACACAGCTTCCCAGAGAGGTCGTCCATGGTCTCCTGGGTGGCAGTGATGGCATAGACCATGGTCATGGGTCCCTCCACGATGCCAAAGTTGTCATGGATGACCTTGGCCAGAGGGGCCAAGCAGTTGGTGTTGCAAGAGGTATTGCCAACAATCTTGAGAGAGTTGTAATACTTCTCATAGTTCATGCCCATCGCAAACATGGGGGCACCAGAAGAATGAGTGGAGATGATAACCCTTCAAGTGAGCCCCAGCCTCCTCCATGGTGGTGAAGACCCGAATGGACTCCACAACATACTCAGCACCAGCATCACCCATTTGATGTTGGTGGGATCTTTCTTCTGGAAGATGGAGATGGGCTTTCCATTGATGACAAGTTTCCCATTCTCAACCTTGACTGTACCATTTAATTTGCTGTGGGTAGGATCACACTGGAACATGTAGATCATGTAGGTGAGGTCAATGAAAGGGTCATTGATGGCAACAATATCCACTTTTCCAGAGTTAAAAGCATCCCTGGTAATTAGGTGCCCAATACAGCCAAATCTGTTTACTCTAACTTTCACCATCGTGTCTTGGGGACACAGCTGGCACTACACCAGAAGATGTGATTGTTGAACAGGGAGAAGCAGAGAGGTAACTCATATTATTTTTATGCATTTCAAATTAAATTGCAGGCATTGGTATCCTTCTCCATAAATACTTTAGTATACATATCATTAGAATTCAATATTTGTTTCCAGTCTTTTCCTTTGAAATAAAATGATCATTCACTAAAGTTTGACAATTGCAAACACTTGTGTAACACAAATCCTAATCAGGATTGCCATCACTCCCAGAAAATTTAGCAGTAGAGATTTGAGAGCCTTTGAAAAAATATCTTTACCTCTTTATTCAGAAAGAGAGTAAGAATAACTTAAAGAGTTTAAAATTTGATAGGAACTGTCCACCATCACAAACTGCCTCAGATCTCACACTATTAAAGAGTTGCTTTATTCTATTTGTTTTAGCAAAATCCAAACTCCAAATGCATAGTTGATGGCAAGGGAGAGATTTATGTGTATGTACAACATTAGCTGAAGGTCCAGTGAGTTGGCAAACAGGCAGGAGAGAATAAAGCAAAATTAGAATCATATTTTCTTGTGTGGATTAAAAAAATAATGTATACAAATAATTTTTGTCAGAATAACAGGTATGCTTTGGGTCTTAATACATGTAAGTATGTTTTCTTTGTACCGGATTTTCTGGGGATATCACCTTTATGCAGAAAAACACAACAACCAAGGAGCCCTCTGAGAAGTTGTACGTGTTGCCAAGTTGAATCCAGTGCCAAGCTAAATCCCTACCACATGGTACATATAAGTTGAATCTCTTCCAAATGCAGGGCTCCTTCTTAAGTAGCTGTGTTGACTAATTACTTTCATCAGGATAATTGCACCTAAGAAAAGGGTACAATTATTTCTACCTAGTAGAATGTTGACATCATTTAATGAAGAATTAATGCATGTGGTGACAAACTATGTATTTAGAGAGGAAATAAAGCACTTACCAACAATCTGTTTCCAAGAAAGAATTTGTAAGCATGTCTGGTATGCTTTTAAGTACTCAGAATGAAACTAATAGGCATTTATACAGCACACAAGACTCAGCCTCTACCTAAGTCCATGCATGCCAATGAATTGACATCCGCCAGGCACTAGTGGGTTCTATGTCATGGTTGAGAGTCAGTGTAGCATGAATATTAGGCTCAGGTAGTGCCCACTCACACCACCACATTTCAAAGTGACCTTTCCAGTCACTGTTACACATAAATAGTAAACCCACAGCATCCTTCTTTGTGGGAGTGGCAAATTTTCTAAAACCGCAATGCAAGGGATTATAGTTAAAACCTCCGTTGTATTGACTGGGACTAGAATAGTCACAATGAATAAGAGCCCTAAAATTCATTCCTTCGTATACTTGCTGAACACATACTGATCAGTCAACTATTATATGGAGGGTGCTATGCCAATTACTACATAACAATCCAAATGGAATATAAATTCAAGAGGCTTATAACTCCAAAAGGAGTTATAGCTCCAAAAGGACAATTCAATCATTTATTCAACATATCTCTACTGGAACTGTGGTGAACTCTGTGGTCCACTGCCCAAATAGTCCTCAGTCCCAAATAGACTGAGGCACCCATTTCTCCAGCTGCCAAGAGTACAGACTGCTAATTCACAACTGAATTCCTCCCCAGGAATTGCTCTAGGTGAAAAGAATACACATCCTTCTTCCTGGAGGCATCTGCATCCAGTGACTGATGGTGCTGGAGTACAAAGTTTCTTGACTCAACTGGGACAACTGTGAAAAACATGACAGCTCCAGATCTCAGCTGAGGCCTCTCCTGCAACTACATCACAATTCAACCTCTTCCTTTGCGCGGTCCTGCGACTCTCACTCATCACAGGTGTTGGTACTAAAAGCACTCCTCAATTAACCTTCTGCATGGAAACCTCACAGCCTTAGTCAACTGAGGAAGCCAACCTGGGACAGTTCCTGCCAAAAATGATTCTAGGAAGGCAACCACAAGATGGAATTTATGAGCTGGATCACCTAGTTACAAAATGAGAATTCTATCACTAGTGTGCAGTTATGGTGCAACTATTTTAAAAATCCACTAATGGAGAACTGAGATAAAAATGAAAGTCCAAGGGTAAAATACCACCAACATGAGATGGTATGAGACCTTAAGGGCCTCCTCAATAATACAAAAAAGATTCTCATCTCCTGCAAACAGAGGACAGAAAATCTGTAGATTGGACCCAGGCAGAGAAACAGAGAAGGTTGAATTCTCTACACCAGCAGGTCTTTTATAGTACAGGCAGGATTCTGATTAGGAAGGAGTGGGACATGGAGACTTGAAATGCAAACATGTTCATTGATGCACTAGAAAATCTTGAATCTTTGTATATATTCAGACTCCCCTGAATCCTCTATCTATTCAGAAGTGGTCCACTCCTCTCTTTAAAGCCTTGCACTCCCCACTCCACTTTTGCTTGAAGATGGTACAGAAGTTTTTGCCTTACAAAATAACACACATCCCTTTGTGATCTGCCCTAGGTCAGATCTCCTGGCCACCAGGTCATGGAGAAAGTTATAACAACCCATCTGGGGTAGTTCTGAGCCTGCTAAAATATGTTAAAAACTATATATCAAAGAAGCTGCACTACCTAGCCAACAATTTCCCAGCAGGAGCCAGGAGAGTTTCCATGAGATTACATCCTGAGTATGCTGTATCAAGGAGAACAGAATGTGAAGTTGGAAATGAATGAGTTCATCAATATGTGAGCACTCTACTGTGATCCAAGGTTTACATCCCATCAAGAATACCAGGAGACAGTGCTAATATGCTGTTAGGATGGTTCTTGGAAGCTTGGACAAAGCAATAGCCTACACCTAATGAAGTAGAAATGGGACAGATGGTTAAGACAGTAATCAAAAGATTCAGAGAAGTGAGGCTATTAGATTATATATAATACATAAGGCCAGAAAACCCACCCATCCACAATGTTCTAAGAAAGGGCTTACAGGACAGTCCATTGACCAGAGTGTTAAGTAATGTGCCAGTAAGAGGGGAACTAACATCATTAAGAAGCTCAATGGCAGTTGTCTTTGGTCATCCGGGGCAATAAGAGATCCTGCTAAAGAACTAGGCTCCCTGATAACCATGGACATGACAGGATCCCCAAATAAAAGAATCCAGATAACTGAAACCACTGAAAAGAATCTACTTCACTGAAAAAGAGAGGTAAGCACAATTATAGTAAATAGTAATGGGTAATGAAGTATGACTTGTAAAGAACCATGGAGATGGTTAAGAGAACATGGTGCTCCAAATGTCATGATAAATGGGCAGCCTATGGAAGTATTTCTCAAGTTATACAATTAAATGAAATTAAAGATGAATGATCAAGAGACTGGAAGTGGATACCTCAATAAAAATTCCAATATTCAGATCTTGTCCAATATTGAGACATGAACCATCCTCAGACCTGGAATACACTGACTGATGGAAACGTCATCCTAGGAAAAAGAATTCCATGACACCATGAAAAGTTACTTGCTAATGATTCTTCCATAAGGGACCTCTGTCCATTTACCCAAATAACTTTACACTTGAGAAAAAGAAATATCTGAATATTTGAATGAGAACTATAGGACACAGAGTCCTAATTAACATTTATATCAAAACATCAGCATAGGCCTCTATTATAGTAGGGCTATATGGGTACATACAATAAATGGAGCTCTGGTCCACACCCTGCTTACTGTGGGTCCACTGGGGTCCATGGACCTACTCCATCATCATTTCCCCAGTCTTTGAATGTATAATTGGAATAAATATACTTGGTAGTTGTTAGAACTCATACAAAGCTTCTTTAGTTTGTAGGTTAAGAGCTATTATAGTGGGAAAAGCCAAATGGAAAACTGAGAAACTCCCTTCTCATTCCCCTCCCCAAATAAGACTGTATTCTAGGACATCCTCTCCAAAGTAAGTGCCAAATTATAGCATCTCATAACCCCTAGCACTGTGAAGAAAGCACAATGTTTGGTAGGCCTAAAAGGGCTCTGGATGCAGCATATTCCACATGTGTAAACACTGCTTCCACCCACTTACTGAGAGACATGGAAGACTTACAGGTTTGAATGGATCCCATAGAAGGAAAGAGATCTGCAACAGGTCCGAAGTACAGTACAAGCAGCCTTTCTACTTGGGGCATCAGACCTAGTAGACCTTTGGTATTAGAGGTATCTGTGTTGACAACAGATGTGTATAGTGAGCTCTATAGTGAGCTCTAAAGAAGAATGATAATACAGACTTCTAGGTCTATATTTGTAGCAAGTCTCATTCTAACTACTGCAGAGATTTCTAGACCTCTTAAAAAGATCTCCCACATATGCTACTTATTCCTAGCATCAGACCTTGGAACATCAATTGATCATGTGGCCAGAGCTTCCCGTCAGGAACTGGGTTTCTAGACCCACCAAATCATAAAGTTCAAAGGACTTGGCACCAATACATCATAAGAAGAAAGTGCTACTATTGGTATCTAGCATGAGAAAGTCCAGAAGGCACAAGTAAGCTAGATAGGCAGGTGGTCAGACTCCCATGCCATCCTCCACTATTTTACCAGTATTCCTCCTTATACATATGGCCCCATGGTAGGGGTGGGGAGGGAATGGAGGATGGCATATGACCTGGTGACAAAGAAAGAAAAAGGCCTAGTGGGTTCTACTCAATGAGACATCACAAGCTTCCTTGAACTTCTCACCTCCTTTCTTAATTGGTAGTCTAGGAAACTGACTATCTTGGAACTGTGGTGCCAAACGCCACCTGGTGTTTAAATCAGGTTGCTATCTGATCAAATAATTAGTTGCACCAGTTCCTTTTATTCATTCATTCATTCATTCATTCATTCAGTAGCTATTTGTTGAACTCATATTTTGTATTTTCCTGGATATGAGGAGTACAATAATAATGAAACAGACGAAAATATCTTCCTTCAAAAACTAGACAGCTACATGCAAAACAATAAATCTGGACCACTTTCTTATACTGTATACAAATATAAACTCAAAATGGATTAAACACCTAGATATAAGACCTGAAACCATAAAACTTCTAAAATAACACACGAGTAGTAAACTCTTGAACACTGGAATTAGCAGTATTTTCTGTATCTGTTTCCCAGACAAAGGGAAGAAAAATGAAAATAAACAATTGGAACGACATTAAACTGAGAAGCTTCTGCACAGTGAAGGAAACCATCAAGAAAATGAAAAGGCAACCTCCTGGATGGGAGAAGATACTTTCAAGTGATATGTCCAAGAAGGGTTTAATATCTAAAATATATAAAGAATTTATACAACTTAACATAAAAAACACAAATATTCCAATTAAAAATGGGCAGAGGTCCTGAATAGACATTTTCCCAAAGAAGACATACAGATGGCCAATAGACACATGAAAGATGCTCAACATCACTCATCATCAGGGAAATACAAATCAAAATCACAACAAGGTACCACCTCACACCAGAGAGAATTGTTAAAATGAAAAAACAGGAAGTATCAAGTGTTGGTGAAGATGTTGAGAAAAGGGAACCCCCATGCATTGTTTGTGGGAATGCAAGTTGGTGTAGCCACTATGGAAAACAGTATGGAGGTTTCTAAAAAATGTAATAAAAATAGAAATACCATATGATCCAGCAATTCCACTACTAGGCATTTACTATAAGAAAATGAAAATACTAATTTGAAAAGATATATATGCATCCCTATGTTTAGTGAAGCATTATGTACAATAGCCAAGAGACAGAATCAACCAAAGTGTCCCAATAGATGAATGGAAAAGAATATGTGGCAATATAAATACACACACACACACACACACGTGTGTGTGTCTGTGTGAATATATATTCACACACACAATGGAATATTATTCAGCCATAAAAAAGAATGGAATATTGCCATTCACAACAACATTGATGGACCTAGCAGGTATTATGCTAAGTGAAATATGGAGAAAGACAATTACCATATGATGTTGCTTACATGTGAAATCTAAAAAAAAAAAAAAAAGCAAAGGAACAAATAAACAAAAAAAATAGAAACAGATTTATAAATACAGAGAATAAACTTGTGGTTGCCAGGGGGAAGGGGGGTGAAGAAAAGGGTGAAATAAGTAAAGGGGGTTAAGAGGTACAAACTTCCAGTTATAAAATAAGTAAGTCACAAGGATGAAAAATTACAATGTGGGAAATATAGTCAAATAAATATCTTATTTCAAGAAGCCTACATTTCAGTGTAGGGTGCACAAAACAAAAACAAGTAGAAGATACAGTATATAAGGTCATAATTTCTATGGAGGAAAATAGAGAAGGAAGAGGGATTGGAGGTGTGTGGCTGGTACACAGAGGTCCATCCAGTTTTGAATAAGATGGTTTGGAAAGGTCTCCATGAGAAGTTAACTTTTGAGCAAAGAACTGAAGCACATGTCTGTGGTGTTAGCATTCTAAGCAGAAAAAAAAAATGCAAAGGACCAGAGGCAGTGGGCATCCCTGCAATGTTCAAACAATAGCATAAAAAGCAAGTAGGGCTGCAATATAGTGAGGAAGGAGTTGTTGGAGGTGAACTCAGAGTGTAATGAACTCAGAGATTTTGGAGGTTTAGAGGCCATGGTAAGGACTTGCAATTCTGCTCTTAGTGAAATGGGGAGCCATTGGAGGATTTTGAGCAGAGGATGGATGTAATTTTATATATGAAAATAATTTATTTGGTCTCTGTGTTGAAGATAGACTGTTGGTGGTATAAGAATGGGAGCCCCAAATTGCCATAACCCAGGAAGATGATGATGATAACTTATACTAAGATGATAATGATGAAAGTGATAAGAAGTTGTATGAATTTGGATTTTTAAGGTAAAAAAATTTCAAAAGGATGAAATGTAGAGTGAGAGAAACAAGCAAGTGAAGGATGGCTCTAAAGGTTTTTGGCCTGGGGTGCCTGGGTGGCTCAGTCGGTTAAGCAGCTGACTTCAGCTCAGGTCATGATCTCTCGGTCCCTGAGTTCGAGCCCCACGTCGGGCTCTGTGCTGACAGCTCAGAGCCTGGAGCCTGTTTCATATTCTGTGTCTCCCTCTCTCTGACCCCCCCCCCATTCATGTTCTGTCTCTCCCTGTCTCAAAAATAAATGAAACATTAAAAAAAATTTAAATGTTTTGGCCCGGACAAAAGTGGATGGCCTTTCCATTGAGATAAAGAAAACTGAGGGAGAAGCAGCTTTGAGAAGAAAAATGAGGAATTTGCTTTTCTGCATGTTAAAATTGAGATCTCTCCTAGACACCCAGTGGAAACATTAAGAATCCACCAATCTGTAGCATGTATTTGAGATATGTACCTGGCTGAGGTATGTATTTGAGGATCATTAGCACACAGATGGTATTTAAATCCATGAGTCAGATGAGATCCCTAAGGGAGTACAGGTAAGCAGAAAATCAAAGGAGCTCAAGCAATGAGTGTTGGGATCACTCTACCATTAAGATTGTGGGAACCCAGGGACGCCTGGGTGGCGCAGTCGGTTAAGCGTCTGACTTCAGCCAGGTCACGATCTCGTGGTCCGTGAGTTTGAGCTCCGCCTCGGGCTCTGGGCTGATGGCTCAGAGCCTGGAGCCTGTTTCCGATTCTGTGTCTCCCTCTCTCTCTGCCCTTCCCCCGTTCATGCTCTGTCTCTCTCTGTCCCAAAAATAAATAAACGTTGAAAAAAAAAACATTTTTAAAAAAGATTGTGGGAACCCAGTAGTAATCTGGAGAAGAAAAAGTAGTAATCTGGAGAAGTAGTAATCTGGAGAAGTAATCTGCAGAAGGAGCAGCTAGTAAGGTAGGAAAACCAAGAGTGCATGGTGTCCTACAAGCCAAAATATTTCTAAAGGGATGGAGTGATGACCTCTCTGATCACTCTGATAAATCAAGTATAACATGAAGATTGACAACTGATCCTTAGATTTTCCAATGTGAAAGATATTGACTATGGTAAAAGACATGTCTATATCATTTTACATCAATAGATCAGGACACAAGTGCATCTCTCCTCCTCATTAGTTCCAACTCAGGAATCATAGCCTTTTTAAACCTTTTTCATCTTTCTCTTTCTATCCTTTTCCTTTTCTATTTCACTATCCACCTCTCTCCTCTCTTTTCATTCTGCATTTTGCATCTCCCTAAATAGAAATACAGAAAAATAATATAATGATTCAAAATCTTCTAAAAATGCCAAGGGAACAAGTACCATTCACCTCTAAATTCCTAGAAGTTTCTCAGATTTTTCCTTCAAAATACTGACAACAGGCAACATCAACTTCTTTTTTTATTTTTTATTTTTTTATTTTTAAGTGTATTTATTTATTTTATTTTTTTAATGAAATTAATTGTCAAATTGGTTTCCATACAACACACAGTGCTCATCCCAACAGATGCCCTCAATATCCATCACCCACCCCCCATAAACCCTCAGTTTGTTCCCAGTTTTTAGGAGTCTCTTATGTTTTGGCTCCCTCCCTCTCTAACCATTTTTTTTCTTCCCCTCCCCATTGGTCTTCTGTTAAGTTTCTCAGGATCCACATAGGAGTGAAAACATATGGAGGCTGTCCTTCTCTGTAACATCCACTTCTTATTATCATTGCTTATCCACAAGAAACAGGATAAAACAGGATAAAATGTTTCAGGATAAAACATGTAACATGCAACTTTCTTTTTTTCCGTAATGTAGCAAGTAATTGCAAATTATATTTCCATTATGTTTTCATTTCAAGTGCACTATATGTTAAATAAACACTAATGGCCTTTCCTAGACCTTTTGGGAGCAAAAACCATATCTTTTGCTCCATTTGCCTTCCTTCCCATGTACCTTATCTAATGATTTGCATATAGGAGAAGTTCAGTTAATATTTGTAAAAATGGGGGCACCTGGATGGCTCAGTTGGTTAAGCCTTTGACTTCAGCTCAGGTCATGATCTCATGGCTTGTGAGTTCACACCCTGCATGTGCTGACAGCTCAGAGCCTGGGGCCTGCTTTGAATTTTGTGTCTCCCTCTCTCTCTACCCCTCCTCCACTCATGCTCTGTCTCTCAAAAATAAATAAACATTAAAAACATTTTTTAAAATATTTGTAAAACTAAATTAATATTTTTCCTGTGGGTAAATGGGTTTAGTTCCAGAAAACTTACCTACAACTGAATTTTAGAACACAAAGTATGTACCAGATAGAGATATGCTATATGTGCCAAACCTTGCTTCATAAAGCAACAAGAGTGGAGGCAAGGAGACAAGCATGCGTAACGTCTCCAAATCAAGGATTAAAATCAAATGGAGGACACAACATGGGCTGGGTGAGGACTTAGGGAAGAAAACCAACATGTCCTGTCTAAGGGGGGGACTTGCTACTCAATACCTAATAATCATAGCCATGCGAGAACACAAACCTTGTGTTGCTAGGAGTCTTCCTATTTCTTAAGGAAATTGGAAATTCAAGCGATATCTTAGTTTTAAAAGTTTGGCTATGAAGCCTATTTTCTTTAAATGGGTGAGAAAAGGGGTCAAAAGCAACTTTTGATGTTCATCAAAGTCTTTTCTACAGATTTGCCACCTCTACCCTAAATAGGCATAAAAACTTTTGAGGAAAGAAGCTAGTTTTATAGCTTAGCTTGCTGCCTGTCACCTATCTAAATGTGCATACTGGCCCCAGGACATTTAATAGATGGTAGGGAGATAGAATTGCTATGGTCTTTCTAAACGAGTTAGATTAAGGAGTTTACCGTAAATTCTATATTCCATCATTCAATAGGCATTAAACCCCCATCTACATATCTACAGATACCAAGTACTCCCCTCAATGAGAAAACCATTCAGACTACCTGAGATGTCCCCAGTAGGCAGTCTACATGCACGTTCTATTACCTCATAAATACCAACATTATGGAAGGTGTCCTATTTTTCGTTCTTTCATAGATTATTCATGAAGAGCTGTAGATTGTCTGTGAAAGTTCACTAATTTTTTCTTCAATTCTCCCAAAGCAGTGGGTTCCTTTTGGTGTACCTCTGTCTTCTGGAAACTGTTTCCTTCCTGTTCCATTTCATTTAGCTGAAACAATCCTGGATGAATAATAGGCTAGCATCCTCCAAATGCCAGTGTGTGTGTGTGTGTGTGTGTGTGTGTGTGTGTGTGTGCGCGCGCATGCGCGCATGCATATGCATGCATGTTCAGTCATCACTGTGGGACTGGAAACTGCTTTCAAAACTTGTTCTAAAAACCAGGGTCATGAACTCAAATGTAATTATTTATCTTCCTCTTGAACAAGAGAAAAATTTTTTAAAGCTCCCTAATGCATTTATTGGCTTTGTCTTGATGTAATTAATTTGACCATATCCCTAAAGCATTTGCCCCATTTCAGGCAGAATGTGGTCCTGGGATTGGGCACAAGCCTAAGTACAGCATGGTTTGGGGCTAAACTATATTGGCAAATGAGAAGGTCTCTTACTTCCTACTGTTCCGAGGAATAATGTAATATTGGGACACATTCTACTCTCCTGTAGTATTTTCTTTTCACGGGTCCTAACCTGTTTTCTTTTTTTTTTTTTTTTTTTTTTTTTTTTTTTTTTTTTTTTTTATGAAATTTATTGACAAATTGGTTTCCATACAACACCCAGTGCACATCCCAAAAGGTGCCCTCCTCAATACCCATCACCCACCCTCTCCTCCCTCCCACCCCCCATCAACCCTCAGTTTGTTCTCAGTTTTTAAGTCTCTTATGCTTTGGCTCTCTCCCATTCTAACCTCTTTTTTTTTTTTTTCCTTCCCCTCCCCCATGGGTTCCTGTGAAGTTTCTCAGGCTCCACATAAGAGTGAAACCATATGGTATCTGTCTTTCTCTGTATGGCTTATTTCACTTAGCATCACACTCTCCAGTTCCATCCACGTTGCTACGAAAGGCCATATTTCATTTTTTCTCATTGCCACGTAATATTCCATTGTGTATATAAACCACAATTTCTTTATCCATTCATCAGTTGATGGACATTTAGGCTCTTTCCATAATTTGGCTATTGTTGAGAGTGCTGCTATGAACATTGGGGTACACGTGGCCCTATGCATCAGTGCTCCTGTATCCCTTGGATAAATTCCTAGCAGTGCTATTGCTGGGTCATAGGGTAGGTCTATTTTTAATTTTCTGAGGAACCTCCACACTGCTTTCCAGAGCGGCTGCACCAATTTGCATTCCCACCAACAGTGCAAGAGGGTTCCCGTTTCTCCACATCCTCTCCAGCATCTATAGTCTCCGGATTTGTTCATTTTGGCCACTCTAACTGGCGTGAGGTGATACCTGAGTGTGGTTTTGATTTGTATTTCCCTGATAAGGAGCGACGCTGAACATCTTTTCATGTGCCTGTTGGCCATCCGGATGTCTTCTTTAGAGAAGTGTCTATTCATGTTTTCTGCCCATTTCTTCACTGGGTTATTTGTTTTTCGGGTGTGGAGTTTGGTGAGCTCTTTATAGATTTTGGATACTAGCCCTTTGTCCGATATGTCATTTGCGAATATCTTTTCCCATTCCGTTGGTTGCCTTTTAGTTTTGTTGGTTGTTTCCTTGGCTGTGCAGAAGCTTTTTATCTTCATAAGGTCCCAGTAATTCACTTTTGCTTTTAATTCCCTTGCCTTTGGGGATGTGTCCAGTAAGAGATTGCTACGGCTGAGGTCAGAGAGGTCTTTTCCTGCTTTCTCCTCTAAGGTTTTGATGGTTTCCTGTCTCACATTTAGGTCCTTTATCCATTTTGAGTTTATTTTTGTGAATGGTGTGAGAAAGTGGTCTAGTTTCAACCTTCTGCATGTTGCTGTCCAGTTCTCCCAGCACCATTTGTTAAAGAGGCTGTCTTTTTTCCATTGGATGTTCTTTCCTGCTTTGTCAAAGATGAGTTGGCCATATGTTTGTGGGTCTAGTTCTGGGGTTTCTATTCTATTCCATTGGTCTATGTGTCTGTTTTGGTGCCAATACCATGCTGTCTTGATGATGACAGCTTTGTAGTAGAGGCTAAAGTCTGGGATTGTGATGCCTCCTGCTTTGGTCTTCTTCTTCAAAATTCCTTTGGCTATTCGGGGCCTTTTGTGGCTCCATATGAATTTTAGGATTGCTTGTTCTAGTTTCGAGAAGAATGCTGGTGCAATTTTGATTGGGATTGCATTGAATGTGTAGATAGCTTTGGGTAGTATTGACATTTTGACAATATTTATTTTTCCAATCCATGAGCAGGGAATGTCTTTCCATTTCTTTAAATCTTCTTCAATTTCCTTCATAAGCTTTCTATAATTTTCAGCATACAGATCCTTTACATCTTTGGTTAGATTTATTCCTAGGTATTTTATGCTTCTTGGTGCAATTGTGAATGGGATCAGTTTCTTTATTTGTCTTTCTGTTGCTTCATTGTTAGTGTATAAGAATGCAACTGATTTCTGTACATTGATTTTGTATCCTGCAACTTTGCTGAATTCCTGTATCAGTTCTAGCAGACTTTTGGTGGAGTCTATCGGATTTTCCATGTATAATATCATGTCATCTGCAAAAAGCGAAAGCTTGACTTCATCTTTGCCAATTTTGATGCCTTTGATTTCCTTTTGTTGTCTGATTGCTGATGCTAGAACTTCCAGCACTATGTTAAACAGCAGCGGTGAGAGTGGGCATCCTTGTCGTGTTCCTGATCTCAGGGAAAAAGCTCTCAGTTTTTCCCCATTGAGGATGATGTTAGCTGTGGGCTTTTCATAAATGGCTTTTATGATCTTTAAGTATGTTCCTTCTATCCCGACTTTCTCAAGGGTTTTTATTAAGAAAGGGTGCTGGATTTTGTCGAAGGCCTTTTCTGCATCGATTGACAGGATCATATGGTTCTTCTCTTTTTTTTTGTTAATGTGATGTATCACGTTGATTGATTTGCGAATGTTGAACCAGCCCTGCATCCCAGGAATGAATCCCACTTGATCATGGTGAATAATTCTTTTTATATGCCGTTGAATTCGATTTGCTAGTACCTTATTGAGAATTTTTGCATCCATATTCATCAGGGATATTGGCCTGTAGTTCTCTTTTTTTACTGGGTCTCTGTCTGGTTTAGGAATCAAAGTAATACTGGCTTCATAGAATGAGTCTGGAAGTTTTCCTTCCCTTTCTATTTCTTGGAATAGCTTGAGAAGGATAGGTATTATCTCTGCTTTAAACGTCTGGTAGAACTCCCCTGGGAAGCCATCTGGTCCTGGACTCTTATTTGTTGGGAGATTTTTGATAACCGATTCAATTTCTTCGCTGGTTATGGGTCTGTTCAAGCTTTCTATTTCCTCCTGATTGAGTTTTGGAAGAGTGTGGTTGTTCAGGAATTTGTCCATTTCTTCCAGGTTGTCCAGTTTGTTGGCATATAATTTTTCATAGTATTCCCTGATAATTGTTTGTATCTCTGAGGGATTGGTTGTAATAATTCCATTTTCATTCATGATTTTATCTATTTGGGTCATCTCCCTTTTCTTTTTGAGAAGCCTGGCCAGAGGTTTGTCAATTTTGTTTATTTTTTCAAAAAACC
The DNA here is from genome assembly GCF_022837055.1 of Prionailurus viverrinus. Lineage (NCBI taxonomy): Eukaryota > Metazoa > Chordata > Mammalia > Carnivora > Felidae > Prionailurus > Prionailurus viverrinus. The sequence continues at coordinate 23,564,186 of NC_062571.1, read as the reverse complement.
AACTCTTGGTTTCGTTGATCTGCTCTACAGTTTTTTTAGTTTCTATATTGTTTATTTCTGCCCTGATCTTTATTATTTCTCTTCTTCTGCTGGGCTTAGGCTGCCTTTGCTGTTCTGCTTCTAGTTCCTTTAGGTGTGCTGTTAGATTTTGTATTTGGGATTTTTCTTGTTTCTTGAGATAGGCCTGGATTGCAATGTATTTTCCTCTCAGGACTGCCTTTGCTGCGTCCCAAAGCGTTTGGATTGTTGTATTTTCATTTTCATTTGTTTCCATATATTTTTTAATTTCTTCTCTAATTGCCTGGTTGACCCACTCATTCGTTAGTAGGGTGTTCTTTAACCTCCATGCTTTTGGAGGTTTTCCAGACTTTTTTCTGTGGTTGATTTCAAGCTTCATAGCATTGTGGTCTGAAAGTAAGCATGGTATAATTTCAATTCTTGTAAACTTATGAAGGGCTGTTTTGTGACCCAGTATATGATCTATCTTGGAGAATGTTCCATGTGCACTCGAGAAGAAAGTATATTCTGTTGCTTTGGGATGCAGAGTTCTAAATATATCTGTCAAGTCCATCTGATCCAATGTCTCATTCAGGGCCCTTGTTTCTTTATTGACCGTGTGTCTAGATGATCTATCCATTTCTGTAAGTGGTGTATTAAAGTCCCCTGCAATTACCACATTCTTATCAATAAGGTTGCTTATGTTTATGAGTAATTGTTTTATATATTTGGCGGCTCCGGTATTCGGTGCATAGACATTTATAATTGTTAGCTCTTCCTGATGGATAGACCCTGTAACTATTATATAATGTCCTTCTTCATCTCTTGTTACAGCCTTTAATTTAAAGTCTAGTTTGTCTGATATAAGTATGGCTACTCCAGCTTTCTTTTGGCTTCCAGTCGCATGATAAATAGTTCTCCATCCCCTCACTCTCAATCTAAAGGTGTCCTCAGGTCTAAAATGAGTCTCTTGTAGACAGCAAATAGATGGGTCTTGTTTTTTTATCCATTCTGATACCCTATGTCTTTTGGTTGGCGCATTTAATCCATTTACATTCAGTGTGATTATAGAAAGATACGGGTTTAGAGTCATTGTGATGTCTGTATGTTTTATGCTTGTAGTGATGTCTCTGGGACTTTGTCTCACAGGGTCCCCCTTAGGATCTCTTGTAGGGCTGGTTTAGTGGTGACAAATTCCTTCAGTTTTTGTTTGTTTGGGAAGACCTTTATCTCTCCTTCTATTCTAAATGACAGACTTGCTGGATAAAGGATTCTCGGCTGCATATTTTTTCTGTCTAGCACCCTGAAAATCTCGTGCCAATTCTTTCTGGCCTGCCAAGTTTCAAAAGAGAGATCAGTCACGAGTCTTATAGGTCTCCCTTTATATGTGAGGGCACGTTTACCCCTTGCTGCCTTCAGAATTTTCTCTTTATCCTTGTATTTTGCCAGTTTCACTATGATATGTCGTGCAGAAGATCGATTCAAGTTACGTCTGAAGGGAGTTCTCTGTGCCTCTTGGATTTCAATGCCTTTTTCCTTCCCCAGTTCCTGGAAGTTCTCAGCTATTATTTCTTCAAGTACCCCTTCAGCACCTTTCCCTCTCTCTTCCTCCTCTGGGATACCAATTATGCGTATATTATTTCTTTTTATTGTATCACTTAATTCTCTAATTTTCCCCTCATACTCCTGGATTTTTTTATCTCTCTTTTTCTCAGCTTCCTCTTTTTCCATAACTTTATCTTCTAGTTCACCTATTCTCTCCTCTGCCTCTTCAAGCCGAGCTGTGGTGGTTTCCATTTTGTTATGCATTTCGTTTAAAGCGTTTTTCAGCTCCTCGTGACTGTTCCTTAGGCCCTTGATCTCTGTAGCAAGAGATTCTCTGCTGTCCTGTATACTGTTTTCAAGCCCAGCGATTAATTTTATGACTATTATTCTAAATTCACTTTCTGTTATATTATTTAAATCCTTTTTGATCAGCTCATTAGCTGTTGTTATTTCCTGGAGATTCTTCTGAGGGGAGTTCTTCCGCTTGGTCATTTTGGATAGTCCCTGGAGTGGTGCGTACCTGCAGGGCACTTCCCCTGTGCTGTAGTGTATAACTGGAGTTGGTGGGCGGGGCCGCAGTCAGACCTGATGTCTGTCCCCAGCCCACCGCTGGGGCCACGGTCAGACTGGTGTGTGCCTTCTCTTCCCCTCTCCTAGGGGCGGGATTCACTGTGGGGTGGTGTGGCTCGTCTGGGCTACTTGCACCGTGCCAGGCTTGTGATGCTGGGGATCTGGCGTATTAGCTGGGGTGGGTAGGCAAGGTGCTCGGGGGCAGGAGGGGCAGGCTTAGATCGCTTCTCCTTAGGTGATCCACTTCAGGAGGGGCCCTGTGGCAGCGGGAGGGAGTCAGATCCGCTGCCGGAGGTTTGGCTCCGCCGAAGCGCAGAGTTGGGTGTTTGCGCGGAGCGAGCAAGTTCCCCGGCAGGAACAGGTTCTCTTTGGGATTTCGGCTGGGGGATGGGTGGGGGAGATGGCGCTGGCGAGCGCCTTTGTTCCCCACCAAACTGAGCTCTGTTGTCAGGGGGCTCAGCAGCTCTCCCTCCCTTTGTCCTCCAGCCTTCCCGCTTTCCGAGCAGAGCTGTTAACTTATGACCTCCCAGACGCTAAGTCGCGCTTGTTGTGGGAACACAGTCCGTCAGGCCCCTCCGCTTTTGCAAGCCAGACTCGGTGGCTGTGCTTGGCCGGCGAGCCGCCCCTCCGCCCCAGCTCCCTCCCGCCAGTCCGTGGAGCGCGCACCGCCTCGCCGCCCTTCCTACCCTCTTCCGTGGGCCTCTCGTCTGCGTTTGGCTCCGGCGACTCCGTTCTGCTAATCCTCTGGCGGTTTTCTGGGTTATTTAGGCAGATGTAGATGGAATCTAAGTGATCAGCAGGACGTGTGGTGAGCCCAGCGTCCTCCTAAGCCGCCATCTTGCCCTAGTCTCTAACCTGTTTTCTTAAACTAACACCAACACCCTAATCCTGGGGGAGGGCAGAGCACAACCCGTTTCTTTTTTTCTTTTAATTAATTAATTTATTTTATTTTCAAGGTCATGTAAGCAAATGAGTCAAAGTGAAAAAAGCTTTGGTGGGGGATCCTTTGGCCTCTGTGCAGATCAGGCAGCTCTCTGGCTCTCAGTGGCCTTTCTAATCCTAATCTCCAGCTGGCTGGAGGATTCCTTCCAGGTTTTGGCTTGGTTTCACCCAATGTTTCTGGCCATCCTGTAAATTTTGGGAACAGAAGAGGCACTGATTGCACAGGGGAATTAGGTGAAAAAATTGAAGACCAGAGTTAAATGGTGATAGAAGAAGAACCAGAAACAGTTCTTTTGAATCACCTTTGCTAGATCTCCTTTGCTATTTGTGATTACCTCTCCTAGAGTGGTCCTGCTGCAAACAGTCAGCATATTCCAGCTTGGAAACTTATCCTTTTCTCTACCTGGAAGGTTCTTCACATGGCATCATTCAGCATCAACTCAGATGCCACCATGCAGAGGCCTTTCCTAATCACTCTGTTTAATATCGCTCCCACTTCTCTGCCAGTCACTCAATCACAATGTATTATCTTCTATATTTACTTTTGAATCACAGGGGTATGTTTCTATCTTCCCTCCTACTAGAAGGTATGCACCATGAAAGCCAAGGATGTCTCTCTTGTTCATGCCTGCATCTTCAAAACTAAAAGTAGTGCATGGCACATTGAAAATATTCAATAAATATTTGCTAAATGAGTGACTTCCCAATAATTTGATTACTGTACACTTTAACCAGTAAAAAATAATAAATATGAAAGGTGTTATATGAGAAATCAGAAGACTAGGGTTCTAGTAGGAGTTCCCACTATCTAAAAGTGGCCATGGCCTAATATATTGGTACATGGTAGAGACATCTTATGCCACCCACATCATTACCTGTAGCTTTGCCTTGAACTCTGATGTCCAACCAATTCTCTTCCTAAATTGAGCACATTACCATTTCCTTGCAGTGAAAACTTCTAATGATGACCATTCTTAACCACAGAGAAAAGAGAAAATGGCTTTACCAAAACCATTAGCTCAAATATTCCACACCTCACAAGCCTATGAGGTAATATGTTTCCTTCATTCCTAAATCTTGAAGTCCTGATCCTAGGTGACTGCAGAAAGCCCAATATTTTCCCAGGTTTCTTTGTCCACATGTTTCTAGGAATCTCTGGAAAAATTCATATGATTCTATGTATCCTAACTGTGGCTCATCACTGCAGCCAACCAGCTGGCCTCTTACTACTGTTCTGTTCTCTGCAGATTTCCTCTTACCATCTTGAAATCATTTTCTGTCCAGCTGCTGTTGCCTAACACTGAGTCATTTTGCCTCTACCTCAGTAACAGACCTTTCCATCAGGTGTCCATGACTGTGGAGACCAAGATGTAACCCTTAGCATGTGCTAAAGACGGGAGAGAACAGACAAGAATAGTAACGTAAAGAATTTAAAGGCAGTGTAAGTTATGGCTGCTCTCAGAATTCACAGTCTTTCTCTAGGAACTTCATTGATTTCTTCTCTTTTACAATTTCCTTCTTTTTGCTTACTTTGGGTTTGCTTTATTCTTTTTCTACCTTCTTCAAGTGGAAGCTTAAATAATTGATTTTAGACCACTTTTCCAATATAAGCTTTTAAAGACATACATTTCCCTTTAAGCCGTGATTTAACTGCATCTCGCTAATTTTGTTATGCTGTGTTTTTGTTCAGTTAAAAATATTTTCTAATTTCCCTTGTGATTTCTTCCCTTATAAGCTAATTAGAAATGTATGGCTTCATTTCCAAGTATTTGAGGATTTTCTGGGTATCTTTTTTGTTATTTACTTCTAGTTTAATGTCAAAATCTTTTAAGTTAGTTGAGGTTTATTCTATGGTCCAGGATAGAATCTATCTTGTTGAATGTTCAATGTGCACTTTCAAATAATGTGCATTCTCCTTTAGCTGGGTGAAGTGTTCCAGTTGTGCTCTGTATATTCAATTAGGTAAAGTTAGCTGATAGCATTGTATTCTAAATAACTATCAGTGTTGCTATTTATTCTAATAAAAAGGGAGTTTTGAAATCTCCTACCTTTATTCTAGATTTGTCAATTTATACTTCCAGTTCTATCGCTTTTTACTCCATACATTTTTTGTGTGTTATTAGGTCCACACATATTAAGGATTACTAAGCTTTCCTCACAAATGCATTTGTACATTATTAAAAATTACTCTTTCATCTCAAGATTCTTTGCTCTCAAGTTATCTTTGTCTAATAACATAGCCAATTTATATTTCTTATACTGCTTGCATGCTATCTTTTTTTATGTTCTTTCACTTTTAACCAATCTTTTTTACATAGTTAGGGTGTTTCTTATAGACAGCATATTTTTGGGTCTAACTTTCATCCAGTTTGACAATTTTTTCCTTTACATTAGAGTGCTCCGAATATTTAAGTTGAATGTAACTATCAATAGGTTTGTTTAAATCTACTATCTTGCTATTTGTTTTGCATTTATCTCTTCTATTCCTTATATCTTTTCCCTCTTTTCTGTCTTCTTTCAGGTTGGGTATGTTTCATGGCTTTATTCCTACAATTTGTTAATTAGCTCTACATTTTCTTTTTATGTTTTAGGCTGTCTGCCTCTACAGCTTACAAATTCATTTTTAACTTATCAGTCTACCTTCAAATATCATACCATTTCGCTTATAATGTAAGTATACAGTGGTATACTTTTAAATGCACATTGAATACTCTGTGCCGTTGTTGTAAATCATTTTACTTCTACAAAAATTATAAACCCCACCATACATTGTTGTTAATTTTGCTTTAAAAAGTAAGTTACAATTAAAACAATTTGAAACAATGGGGGTAAAAGTTATATATATATATTTTTCATATATTTGCCACTTTCAACATTTTCATTCTTTTGTATGGATCCAAATTTTATCATTGTATTTCAGCCTGAATAACATACTTTAACATTTCTTATAGTTAAGGTCTTCTGGCAATAAATATGCTCAGCTTTGGTGTTTCAGAAAAGGTCTTAGTTTACCTTCATTTGTGAAGAATAGTTTTAGTGAATATGAAATTCCACACTGACACTGTTTAATTTCAGCACTTTAAAGATGTTCCACTGCCCTTTGGCTTACTTTGTTACTCACAAAATGTCAGTGAAATTTCTTATCATTATTCCCTTTATCTAGTTTGTCTGTGTTCTCTGGCTGCTTTTAAGATTTCTCTTTATCACTGATTCTCTGCAATTCGATTAGGATGTGCTTTGAGGTGTGTGTATGTGTGTTTCCTGAGTGGTGTCTATTTAGCTTCTTGAATCTGTGAGTTACTATGTTTCATCAAATGTGGAATATTTTTTTTATTATTTCTTCAAAATATGTTTGCCCTTTCCCTCTCTTCTCCCCTTCTGAGATTCTGCTAAGTTTTTGCTAGACCACTTATTATTATCCCATTGGTTCTGAAGCTCTGTTTACTGTTTTTATTCTTCTTTCTTTCTGTGCTTCCCTTTGGCTAATATCTATTGCTATGTTTTCACATTTATTGATAATTTCTCCTGCAGTGCCTCATGTAGCTTTAATATTATCCAATGGAATTTTCATTTCATATATTTTTCACTTTAAAAGTCCTATTTGTTTCTCCTTTATTTTCTCCCATTCATCATCTCACCATGCCCCATGTTTCCTCTAAATACTTGAGCATATTTGGAATACTTATAGTGAGTGTTAAGTCCTTGTCCAGTAGTTTCACCATTTCTGTCATTTTTGTGTCTATTAATTTTTACTTATTTTTTTTCTCATTTGGATTTTTTTATTTCTATAGAACCCATCTCTCCTCCCCCAAGAATGTGGATGAAATATAAACCCTTTTTTAAAAAGGATAAATATCTTTTGCACAGCAACTTGTGGAACAATGCCAAGCTCTGGGAAGAAAAAGGGGCAAAAAATTCAGGATAGAGAGAGGAAAAATCTCCTCACCCATTAAAGTGATACTTTAGGCTTCCCACTCATATCTCTTGCAGCCGAGGAAAAGACAGAAGGCCATTACCTTGTAGCACTTTTGGCCCATGAGTGAGTCTTCCCTCTCTTCATATATGTAACCCGTGAACACCATGAACATCATCAACTAGGGGTTTTTGTTGTGAGGGAATGTCTCCACCTGGGGCTTTAGTTCTTCTACACATGCCACACATTCATTAACTGCACCTTCATGATCTGTTTTAAAGTTTTTCTCTTACTGGGATTGAGAATGAGAAATTTCTTGACCAGGTTTTCATATTCCATAGACAAGTATATGGGAATATGATATATTCTGCTCAGTGCCCACTCCTACAGCTCCTTTAAGCTTTGTCCATAAAAAGGCAGGGATGCCTTGACTGGTATATGTAAGGATGACCTTTGAGCTTCGCACATATAACTCAGATCCATGGTATCCTTTTGAACCTGGAAGAGTTCTGGGCAGCATTGGGGGTGGGGGGAGAGGCTGTCACAGAAGGTATCCAACTTACTGAAAAATTTATTTCTGAAGACAAAGTTTGCAATTTTGATGTTCATGTGAGATCCAGAGCAAGTTTTCTGCCTTTAAGTTCCTACAAACAATATCTTTCTGGTGGCAGTTCTACATATCAGACAGACAAAATTTGCTTCAGTCCTCTTACTCTTTGCTGAAGGAGTTCTGTTAAGTTTCATCAATGATCTTCTCAGCCACCTCTTTTCCAGTCAGGATGTGTTGGACCAACTTAAACTTGGCCACGTTACCATTGCTGATGGAGTCAAGGAGTCAGCAGTTGCAATGTGGGTCTCCTCCTCAGCAGAGATGTCAGAGAGTCCAGGAAGCATTATGTACTTACTGTTAAGGTTGAAGTTAAGGTATCCAAAAATCAGCTGAAAATTGAGATCACTTGATGAGAGGCTTTGCCCAATTCACTTAAAAAGAAAATCACTTCTAAAGCCCATCTAACAAACTGATCTCTTAATGGAATCAAAACAAAATGCCAAACAAAAATAAAAATAAATACAAACTAAATAAAAATAAAAGACTGAGAAAAATATATAAGTATAAAATACCAGAAAAATAAAATAAAGATGAAAAGAAGAACAAACAAGAAAATGAAAAGTAAATGAAAAAGAAAAATCAACAACAAACAAATACATTTTAAAAATCTACAATGACAAGAAGAAAGTTAAATTTGGTAAAAGTCCCTCAAGTCACTGAAAACCATCTTACTGGACTGGAAGGATCGAAATTTCAGGCCCAGAAGGTTAAAATCATATCAAACACCTTTTCCAACCACAATAGTATAAAACTAGAAATCTATTACAAGAAAAAAATCTGGAAAGAAACAAATACATGGAGGCTAAACAAAATTCCAATGGGTCAACCAGGAACCAAAGAAGAAATTTAAAAATACATGGAGACAAATTAAAATGACAATACAATGGTCCAAAGTCTTTGGGACACAGCAAAGAGTTCTAAGAGGGAAATTTATAACAATAGAGACCCATCTCAAGAAATGAGAAAAGATCTCAAATAAACAATCTAAACTTACATCTCATCTAAAAGGGCTAGAAAAATAACAAAGCTCAAAGCTAGAAGAAGGAAGACAATAATAAAGATTAAAGCAGAAATAATTAAAATAGAAACTAAAAAGCAAAAAGATCAATTACATAAGGAACTAATTCTTTGATCAACAAAGTTGATAAACTTTTATCCAGACTCATCATGAAAAAAAAAAGAGAGAGGACTCAAATATATAATATCAGAAATAAAAAAGGAGAAATAACCGATACCACAGAAATAGAAAGCATTGTAAGAGAACATTATAAAAAATTATATGCCAACAAATTGAAACCTAGAAGAAATGGACAAATTCCTAGAAACATATAATCTTCCAAAACTGAATCAGAAAGAAATAAAAAGTTTGAGTAGACCAATTACTAGTAATAAAATTGAATCAGTAAACAAAAAACTCCCAACAAAAAAGGATCAGGGTGTGATGGCTTCACAGGTTAATTCTACCAAGTATTTTAAAAAAGAGTTAATACCTATTCTCAAGCTATTCCAAAAAAATAGAAGAGGAAGGAAAACTTCCAAATTCATTCTATGAAGTTATCATTGCCCTGATTCCAAAACCAGACAAAAATACTAAAAAACAAAACAAAACAAAACAAAAAAACAAAGACAAAAACACCCTACAGGCCAGTATCTCCGATGAACATAAATGCAAAAATCCTCAACAAAAAAATAGCAAATTGAATTCAACTACACATTAAACAAAAATCATTCATCATTATTAGGTAGGATTCAGTATTTGCAAATCATCCAATGTGATAAATCACATTATCAAAAGAAAGATAAAAAAGATATAATGCATAAAATATATGCATAAAAAGTATTCATGATAAAACTCTGAATGAAGTGGGTTTAGAAGAAACATATCTCAGCATAATAAAGACCATATATGAAAAACCCACAGTGAAAATCACACTCAGTAGTGAAAAACTGAAAGCTTTTCCTCTAAGATAGGAACAAAACAATGATGTCCATTGTCACCACTTTTATTCAACATTGTCCTGGAAGTCCTAGTTGCAACAATCAGACAAGAAAAAAAGCCTCCAAATGGTAAGAAAGAAGTAGAACTATCATTATCTGCAGATAACATGACACGATATATAAAAAATGCTAAAGACGCCACCAAAAAATATTATCACTGATAAATAAATTTAGTAAAGTTGCAAGATATGAAATTAATATACAAAAATCTATTGCATTTGTATACACCAAAAACAATGTAGCAAAATGAGAAATTAACAACCCCATTTACAATCACACTGAAACTAATAAAATACCTAGGAATAAACTTAATGAAGGAGGCAAAAGACCTGTACTCTGAAAACTATAAATCATTGATGCAAGTAATGGAAGATGACCCAAACAAATAAAAAAATAATTCCATGTTTGTGCATTGGAAGAATAATATTGTTAAAATGTTTATATAACCCAAAGCAATCTACAAAGTCAATGCACTATCTATAAAATACCAAGAGCATTTTTCACAGAACTAGAGCAAATAGCAGTAAAAACTGTATGGAACTACAAAAGACCCCAAATAGCCAGAGTCACCCTAAGAAAGAAATACAAAGCTGGAGGTATCACAATTCCAGATTTCAAGGTATACTACCACGCTTTAGTAATCAAAACAGTATAGTACTAGCATAAAAGTATACACACAGGGGCGCCTGGGTGACTCAGTCAAGCATCTGACTCTTGATTTTGGCTCAGGTCATGATCTCGTGGTTTGTGAGTTCCAGTCTCATATTGGGCTCTCTGCTAACAGTGAGGAGCCTGCTTGGGATTTTCTCTGTCTCCCTTTCTCTCTGCCCTTCTCCCCATACTTTTTCTATCTCAAATTAAATAAATAAGTTTTTAAAAATAATTAAAATAAATGAATAAATAAATAATCTTAAAAACATATATATACACAAATCAATTGATTAAAATAAACCCATGCTTATAGAGTCAATTAATTTTTGACAAAGGAAGCAAGAATATGCAATGGAGAAAAGACAGTCTCTTCAATAAAGGACACAGAGAAAACTGCACAGTTGCATGCAAAAGAATGAAACCAAACCACTTTCTCATATCATATACAAAAACAGACTCTACGTGGATTAAAGATCTAAATGTAACATCTGAAATTATAAAACTCCTAAAAGAAAACATAGGCAGTGAACTCTTGGACATAAGCCTTCACAACATTTTTCTATATATGTCTCTGCAGACAAAAATATTCAAAGCAATAATAAACTTTTGGTACTAAACCAAAATAAAAAGTTTTTGCACAGTGAAGGAAACCATCAACAAAACAAAAATGTAACCTACCAAATTGGGGAAGATATTTGTAAATGACATATCCAATTAGAAGTTAGTATCCAAAATATATAAAGAGCTTACACAACTGAACAAACAAAAATAAACAAATAACCCGAATAAAAATTGGGCAGAGGACCTGAATAAACGTTTTTCCAAAGACATACAAATGGCCAACAGACACATGAAAAAGTACTCAACATCACTCATCATCAGGGAAAGGCACAATGAAATCACCTTACACCTGCTGAAATGGCTAGAATCAAAAAGACAAGAAACAACAAATGTTGGTGAGGATGTGGAGAAAAAGAAGCCCTAATGCACTGTTTGTGGGAATGCAAATTGGTGTACCCACTGTAGAAAATAGTATGGAGTTTCCTCAAAAAATTAGAAATAGAAATACCATATGATCCAGTAATTCCACTATTGGGCACTTACTGAAAAAAATATAAAAACACTAATTCAAAGAGATAGATGCATATGTTTATTGCAGTATTATTTGCAATAACTAAGATATGGAAGCAACCCAAGTATCCACTGATAGATGAATGGATAAAGAAGATGTGGTGTGTGTGTGTATATATATATATATATATATATCCATCTGCAACAACACAGATGGATTTAGAGGGCATTATGTTATGTGAAATAAGTCAGAAAAAGACAAATGCCATATGATTTCACCTTATATGTGGAATCTAAAAAACAAAACAAATCAATCAGACTCTTAAATACGAGAATAAACTGCTGGCCACCAGAGAGGAGTTGGTGGGGGATGGGTGAAATAGATGAAGGAGATTAAGAGGTACAAACTTCCAGTTATAAAACAAATAACTAAATGTCCATCAACTGATGAATGGATAAAGAAATTATGGTTTATATACACAATGAAGTACAACGTGGCAATGAGAAAGAATGAAATATGGCCCTTTGTAGCAACGTGGATGGAACTGGAGAGTGTGATGCTAAGTGAAATAAGCCATACAGAGAAAGACAGATACCATATGTGTCCAATCTTATGTGGATCCTGAGAAAGTTAACAGGAACCCGTGGGGGAGGGGAAGAAAAAAAAAGAGGTTAGAGTGGGAGAGAGCCAAAGCATAAGAGACTCTTAAAAACTGAGAACAAACTGAGGGCTGATGGGGGGTGGGAAGGAGGGGAGGGTGGGTGATGGGTATTAAGGAGGGCACCTGTTGGGATGAGCACTGGGTGTTGTATGGAAACCAATTTGACAATAAATTTCATATATTAAAAAAAATAAATTCTCAAAAGAGAAGAAAAGTAAAATATCAAAAAAAATAAAATAAATAAAATAAAATAAATAAGTCACAGAGATAAAAAGTATGGTATAGGGAATACAGTCAATAGTATTTTAATAATGCTGTATGTTGACAGATAGTGACTATATTTATCAAGGTGAGCATTGAGTAATGTATAGAATTGTTGAATTGATATGTTGTATTCCTGAAACTATATAACACTGTATATTAATTTTACTTCAATGAAAGTTTTTAATTTTTTTAAAAAGGCCTATGCCTGCCATGGACTTATATAGATGCTTGAAATTCCATAACAATGGCTGTTTATGAAGTCATATGAAGAAATAGTCTGGACACAGCCGGGAATAATTCATAGTATTGTGCTCACTTTTTGGCCTTACAAATCCTTCATTCTTTTAAAAAGATACTGAGGACCTAAAAGAACTTTTTTTCTTTGTGGGAAATAGATATTGATATTTAACTTATTAGAAATAAAAATCTATAGGATGCTCCAGTAGCCTTTTCATTTCTAATTTGAAAAGATGCAATAATTTGGGGATTTTAAAGAAGTCATAATGCCTACAATTTCAATAACAAATTCAATACCTTCTTCCTTAAACTCTGAATACCTGGTCTCAAAATGATGGCACAATTTAATTGGCATCATGATGCTATACAAAAATGTTCTGCGGCACCTACATGGCTCAGTTAAGTGTCCGACTTTGGCTCAGGTCATGATCTCGTGGTTCATGGATTCGAGCCCCACATCAGGCTCTGTGCTGACAGCTCAGGGACTGGAGCCTGTTTTTGATTCTGTGTCTTCCTCTCTCTCTGTCTCTCCCCCACTCATGCTCCATCACTCTCTCCCAAGAATAAATAAACATTAAAAAATATGTTCCTTCACATAAGACACAATAAGGTACATTATTACATCAATAAAGCTGAGTGGAAGCTGACTTTCATCATATTTTAATTATTTACAGCTTTGCCCAGCTTTCTTGGAGTAGATTCCTCCGTTCTTATACCCCTACTTCAGGTCTCTGCACTAATTCTTCCTAGATCTCTTTCATCAAAGATCCACATAACTTCTTCCCTCATCTCCTTCAACCTTGGTCTGAATGCCACTTTCTTAATGATCTCTCTATTTAGTCTTGCAACACTCCCTGAACAACCTATCCATGATCCCCATCCATTGCTTTCCATTAAAAAAAAATTGTATTATGAGAATGTTTCAAACACACACAAAATTATTTAAAATAGTATAAAGACCCTTCCTCACATATTTATCATCCAACAACAAGGATTATCAAATTTTTGCAATCTGATTCTATCTTATCCTTAAACATTTCAGTCTATATCTTTAAGTGATAAGCACTTTTATTTCTTTGGAAACCACCATGATGCTATTATCAAATCTAACAAAATTAACAATATCATGTATTATCAGCCTATTTTTTAATTTCCCACTTGTCTTAGAGATGTCATGGAACAGTTGGCATCTTTGAATAAAGGCCCAAACAAAATATACACACAGCTTTATTCTTTACCACAGCAATATAACCATTCAAACTACTACACATTTTACTATTTATTTTCTCATTGTTTTTCTGTTTCTCCCACAGAATATCATTTCCACAATATCAATTGTCAATATCAATTAAATTTCCTTTTTTACTTTTTTTAGTGGCTGATCTTGAATTTGCAGTGTATATTTACAGTTACTCCAAGTCTTTTTCAAATAATACTATACTATTTCATGGGTAATACAATTCCCTTATAATTGAGTACATCTAATTCCTCCTTCATCCATTGCTGTCACTCACTTCACTTATCTATAAACTATAATCACTGAACACATTAGTGCTATTAATATTTTGAACAAACTGATATTTGTTAGATCAATTAAGAATAATAAATATAATCTTATTAAGAATAAGAAAATTTTTTGAAGAATAATTTCTCTCTCCATTCTCCTTTTGCATGCCTGACCGCCGAAAAGAAGTCTGATTTAATTTCTTTTTTTTTTTTTTTTTTTTTTTTGGTCCTGTAGAAAATGTATTTTTCCTCTGGATTCTTTCAGGAGTTTTTCCTTTGTCTTTGGTTTCTGAGTTTGCAGATGATATGCTCAGGTTTTTGTTTTTTTATATTTGTCCTACTTGATGTTCTCCTAACTTCCTGGATCTACAGTTTGGTAGATGTCATTAAGTTTGGAAAATTCTCAACTATTACTTCAAATATTTCTTCTGTCCCCTTTTCTCTCTCTTCTTCTCATATTCTCATTACGCATATATTACACTTTTTTAAATTATCCCATAATTCTTGGATATTCTGTTCTTTTACATTCTATTTTTCTTGTTGCATTTCAGTTTTGGAAGTTCCTGTTGTCATCTCTTCTGGCTCATTGATTTTTTCCCCCTTTGGCCATGTCTAGCTACTGATGATAACACCAGTGTCATTTTTCACTTCCATTACAGTGTTTTTTCTTTCTAGCATTTCCTTTTGATTCTTTTTAATATCTTAACAATATTAGCTTTCCATCTGTCTGCTTACATCACTCATATATTTTTTTCATATTGTCTACTTTTTCCAATTGAACCACTAGAATATTAATCATAGATGTTTTAAATACCCAGTCTGTTAATTTCAACACTTCTGCCATATCTGGGTCTGATTCTGAAGCTTGCTCTATCTTCTCAAACTATGTTTTTGTCTTTGAGTATGTCTTGTAATTTTTTTATGCAATTTGAACATCATGTACTGGGTTAAAAAAAATTGAGGTAAATTGGCCATATTGATGTGATGGAAGGAAAGTATTCTATAGTCCTATGAAGAGCTCTCAGTCTTTTAGTGAGCCTGCAGTTCTGAGTTGTGATCTTCATAAATGCTTTTCAGCTTTTTATTTTGTTTTGTTTGTTTTGTGTTCACTCTTAGGTGAGGGAGGCTAATGAGGGCTAGATTTGAGTATTTTCCTTTCCCCAGGTCAATTAGGTTCTGATAAAACCCCGGTTGGCTATGCTCTGGTAAAACAGTTTCTTTTGAAGGGAGACCTTTATAAGAACAGAATGTTCTGAACATATTTCAAAATTGCTACTTCTACTTCTCCCCTCCTTCTGCTGGAAGCACAGAGGATTTTTCTCCAGTTTTCACTGGATAACTTGTAGGGTTTCCAGAGATAAAACTAATGAAAGTATGAGGACACCCCTTAATACTGCCTCTCTGCTTCTCTGCCCCCCAGAATTATAACTCTCAAACTTATGTTCACTGAGCCTCCAGCAATTCCTCAATTACAGTTTAAGTTTTCCTACCCCAATACTGATTACCACAGAGGTTTCCTTCTATTTTCTCAGCTTCTGCTCCGGTAGATTTTCTCTCTGTCCTCCAATTTTGGAGCAAGTGATCTGTCTTATGATCTCAATCTTCTGAAAGATTTTAAGAGTTGTTGATTTTCAGTTTGTTTGGCTTTTTTCTTACTGTGAGGATAAAAGTAACAACTTCCAAGCTCTTTGCCTGCCAGATCAGAAACTGGATGTCTTGTCACCTAATCCTGGGTATGTACTATTTTTTTCTAATTCTTTTTATGCTTAATAGTTTTTTATTGGTTCCTTGACATCATGATTTTATTTTTGGAATGCTAGATTCTGTTATATTTCTTTAATGAATGTTGGACTTTGTTCCTGCAGATATTTAAATAATTTACATATCAGTTTGATCCTTTAGAATTTTGTTTTCAAGCTTTTTGATTATGAGTCTAGACTAGTTTTATCTTTATAAAACGTTAATTAATGTTCTGTGTATTCATTTAGGTCTATCTATCAGACTTTGGGATTTAAATGATTCCAAGTCCTATGTAAATTCTGGGAGTTGTTTGGCTAATAACTCTCACCCTATCCCAGAAACTGTTTTTTCCTCAGATTTGTTTTTGTCCAGCTTCATGAATGTCACTCTTGCAGTACATGCAGACTATTGTTCAGCCAATGCCTCAAGGACAGACATAAACATATTTTTGGAGCAATTTCCCTGCATACATCTCTCACAAATTCTAGCCACTCCAGACTTTCTTAACTCCAATCTCTGTGTCTCCAACTCAACAATACTGCTGGGCTATGTTTGGATTTCCACTCCTTGTGCTATGGTTTGAAAATGTCTAAAAACAATTGTGTCATATAATTTATCCATTTTTCTATTGTTAATAATGAGAGATACAGGATGGGAAGATAGTGACAGAGTAGGGGGAGCCTAGGCTCATCTCATTCCATGAACACAACTAGATAACTATCAAATCAGCCTAAACACCTCAGAAATCAACCTGAAGATGGACAAAACAATCTCCACAACTAAAAGGAGAAAAGACTCCACGTGAAAAAAGGTAAGACGTATCCACACATGGTTTAGGGGAGAAATGAATCGTGTGTGCTATGGAGGGGAGGGAGCTATGGTCTCACAGAAGGGCAAGAGAGAAGCACACAGGAAATGCACAAGAAGAATGCTTCCCAATGCCACTGGCTTAGAAATTTTGTGAGTTCTTGCAACCAGTGGGGCTTAAAGCTTGGAGCTTTAAAGGTCAGCAGGCTTGGCTGAGATAGAGCCCAGAGGGCACTGCTCTGCTCTTGGAAAGAAGGCAGGCAAACAACCCAAGGGGCAGATAGCATGGAAACAGTGATCTGAAGAATTCCTGGGGCACACAATGGGGGAATTATTTGGTCTTCTCAAAAGGTGTTCCTAAGAGTCAACCTTCCCAGAGATGTCTTTCCTGGAAAAAAAGGAGCCGGCTGAGACCATTTTTCTTCCCTGCCCCTCATCATAAATGCAGAACCAACTACGAAGCAGCCCAGTATTGACACTGGCTGCCTAACTTGCTTACAGTAAGCCCTGCACCCCTTTGCTCTGTCAGGACTGACCTGCTCAGTCTACCTTGACTCAGTCCCAGTGTGGTGGACTCCTCCCCCAGAAGACCAGCACAAGCCCCTGCCCACAGCCCGTCTCCTGACCAGAGAGTTCCGTTCTAGTGGAGGTAGTGACAGGCCTCATTTCACAAGAAGACCAGCAAACCTAGTTAAAACTTGCCACACTCAGGCCAAAGACAAAAAACTGCCCACAGAAGGCAAGGAGAGCCCCTGCAGACAACTGGCTTAAAGTATAGAGCAGCCAAAACACAACAGCAGAGTGCACACAGCACACTCCAGAGACACTCCCAGAAAGCTCCAGGCCCTGTACACTACATGACCTCTTTTTCATAAGGCCATTACTTTCAGAAGCAGGAGACATAACTGCCTTTTCTAACACACATAAGAAGGTAGGGACTTAGACAAAATGCCAAGATGGAGGAATTTATCCCAAATGAAAGAACAAGATAATCCACAGCCAGAGAGCTAAGCAAAACAGATATAAGTAACACACTGATGGAGAATTTAAAGCAACAATCATAAGAATATACACTGGGATTGAGAAAAGAATAGAAGACATCAAGGAGACCCTTAAAACAGCAATAAAAGAGTTTATAAAGAATTAATCAGAGAAAAGAAATGCAATAACAGGATTGGAAACAGGTTTGATGCAATGAATAGCAGGCTGGAAGAAGCAGAAGAACAATTACTGACCTAGAAGACAAAATAATGGAAAAAAATGAGGCTGAACAAAAGAAAGAAAAATTATGTGACACAAGAATAGACTTAGGGAACTCAGTGACTATATCAAATGTAATTACAGTTGTATTGTAGGAGTCCCAGAAGGAAAGAGAGAAAAGGGGGCAGAAAAGCCACTTCAAAAAATGAAGCAGAAAAGTTCCATAATCTGTGGAAGGAAACAGATATCTAGATCCAGGAGGCACAGAGAACTCTCACCAAAATCAACAAAAGCAGGCCAACACCAAGATATATTGTAATTAAATTTGCAAAATATAGTAACAAAGGAAAAAAATAATAAAATCAGAATGACAAAAGAAGTCCTTAATTTATAAGGAAAAACCCATAAGGTTAGTTGGAGATTTCTCAACAGCAACGTGGCAAGCCAGAGGGCTTGATACATTCAAAGTGCTGAATGAAAAAAATCTGCAGCCAAGAATATTCTATCCAGCAAAGCTATCATTCTGAATAGAAGAAGAGATAGAGTTTCTCCGGCAAACAAAAACTAAAGGAGTTTGTGACCACTAAACCAGCTCTGCAAAAAATATAAAGGGGACTCTTTGAGTGCAAAAGAGAGACCAAAAGTGACAAAGACAAGAAAGGATCAGAGAAAATCTCTAGTAACAATAAGACAAGTAACAAAATGGCAATTAATACATATCAATAATTACTCTGAATGGAAATGGACTAAATGTTCCAGTCAAAAGACAGTCTGTCAGAATGGGAAAAAAACAAGACACATCTATATGCTACCCACAAGAGACTCATTTTAGACCTAAAGACACCTACATATTGAAAGTGAGGAGGTGGAGAAGCATTTATTACACAAATGAATGTTGAAAGAAAGCTGGAGTAGCAATACTTACATTGGACAAACCAGACTTTTTTGTTTTTTTACTGTTTTTATCCTGCTTTGATATCAGGGTAATACTGGCTTCAAAGAATGATTTTGAATGTGTTCCCTCTATTCCATTATTTATAAGATTTTTATAAAGGCTGTCATTTTTTGTTTGTTTGTTTGTTTGGTAGAATTCACCAATGAAAGCATGTAGTCTTGGGGTTTTCTGTGCTGGGAAATTTTTTATTCCTAATTTAACTTTCATTCATGTTATTGGTCTAAAAGTTTTCCTATTTCTAAGAAGATTTCCCAATTTCCTTAATTCAAGATTCATGATTCAATCACGGTAACTTGTGCATTTTTTAGGAATTATCTGGTTTTTTTCTAAGTTATCTGATTTGTTACTATATAACTGTTTATAGTAATCTGTTATCACACTGTGTATTTCTGTAGTATTGCTTTATTTTCCATTTCTCATTTTGGTTTTTGTGTCTTTCTTTTCCTCTTAGTTAATGTACTGACGCATTGCCAATTTTATTTTTATTTTTTTGTAAAAACTGGGCACTACTTTCAATGTTGTTGTTGTTTATTCTGTTTATTTTATTTATTTCTGATTTTTCTTTGTTATTTCCTTCCTCTACTAAATTTCGGCTAATGTTCTTTTTCTAGTAATATGGTGTAATGTTAAGTTGTTTATTGAAATGTTTTTCTTAATACAAGCATTTATAACATAAATTTCACTCTAACTTCTGCTTTGCTGCATCCCATAGGCTTTGGAATATTGTTTTCTTTTTCTGTTGTTTTGAGACATATTTTCATTTGCCATTTAATTTCTTATTTGGCCCATTGCTTGTGCAGTGCTGTGTTCTTTAATATTTACATGTTAAATATTTAATGTTTACATTGCTAAAAAATAATGAGAGGGTATAGCTAGATATAGGTGAACCCTTTTACTCCCTTGTGGGAAGACAGCCTTTCTTCCAGGAGTGACTGAGAACAGGGAAGGACAATCTTCACCAGATCCCACAGAAATTAGGTCTTCATATCTGCATTTCCTCACCCCTTGACATTAGGACAAAATATACAACGGTATATTTTCCAACGTCTGGTTTATTCATTCCAGAAAATACTGCATGTAGTACTTCTATACCAAAGTCAATCCAATTCCTTTCAGGATCCTGTCAACAGCATCAACATACTTTTGATCTTCTGGGTATTTCCTTTTGACCTCTGCACCAATTATAGAACAAGAACTCATACTCATTTTCCAAGTACAATCAATATTTTTCAGAGATTAATTAATCTGAATCTTAACATGAAAAAATAGTTTTTTCCCTACGGAAAGCATAATATGATCAGATAAGGTGTTAGCTAAAATGGAGACAGCTTCCACCCTCCCCACCATTATTGTGGAGAAATGTTCAGCTTTCAGGTCCACATTGTCTTGAATTCCTCTATTTTCAAATTTGCTTTATCTCTGAAAAACTTCATGTTTATCAAAGTGGGCTTTTCAGCTCAAAGAACATCTGCATAATGACTTTATGTCCACAAAGTATATAAAAGGAGAATGAGAGAAAAGCCTGAAGCTTTTAAGTTGTCATTCTTTCAGAATCCAATCTTTCCATCAGTTTTAGAGATTCACAAGACTTATTCTAATCCCTGGGTAAAATGACATTTTTCCCCTCTCCTCCAGCAGTCTGTAAGAAATGGAATCTTTCAAAGTTAGTGGCCTAAGAAAGGGTATCCAGTTATGACATAGAGTCACATGCAGGTTTCTCCTTATACTGCAGGCTTTCTCCTTTTTTTATTGTTGTTTGGTTCAGAGGCATATATATTAACCTGGATTTAATTACACTGCCATGTAATCAAGGTTGGGAGTCACAACTGTAAATGCATGATACTGAGCAAATATTCATATTTCTATCTCTCATGAACAGAATAGCAGTATTGCATAGCTCATGGGGCCATTCTGAAATAACATCAGATTATTTTTTAAAGAAACAAGAAAGTTAACATGTATCTCTATTTTTATGGCATTCTTACTTTAGTTTTATTCAGTGTGATATTCATATATTCTCTACATATATATGTTCTAAGAACCATATGAAAAAGTGTGTCAGAAAACCATTTCAGATGAAAGATCTTTAAAATTTTTAAGTCTCCGTCATCTGGGACACGTTCTTTTTCCCTTAAAAAAAATCACCAGTGGAAGTGCTAGATGTGGAGAGAATATACTTGATTGTTGTGCTGTGTGCTTAGAACTTGGTGATAATTTTATAGAAAATCCAAAGAATGTTATTATGCTCTCTGTGTAAAAAAAGGATGCTAGCAGGGAGTAATTCCACCATCAATTCCTCCTATTTCTTGAATACTTTGCCCCAAAAGACTGAAGCTCAGAATTAAAAGCCTTGAAGATGGCCCCTGGTAATTCCGGTCTTCTGGACTCCCCTCCCTTGAGTGAATGGATATGATTTAGTCACCCACTTCTAAGAATGGAATATGGTAGGGTAACAAAATGTCACTTCTGAGGCTATATAAAGACCATACCTGTGGCACCTGAGTGGCTCAGTCAGTTAAGTGTCCAACTCTTGATTTCGGCTCAGGTCATGATCTGATTGTCAGTGGTTTGAGCCTCGCATGGGGCTCTGTGCTAACATGTGGGTCCTGTTTGGGATTCACTCTCTTCCTTTCTCTCCGCCCCTCCTTCTTTTCCCTCCCCTGTTTGCGCCTGTATGTGCTCTCTCACCCCTATCTCAAAATAAATAAGTAAACTTCAAAAAAAGACTGTAGTTTTTGTCTGTGCTCTCTTTCTCTCTCTTTCTCTCATCATTTACCCTAGAAGAAGCTAGGAGTCCTTTGGAGCAGCCTGTGACAAGGAACTGAGACTGGCCAACAAACATATGAATGAGCTTGGAAGCAGATCCTCCTGCATTTGATTCTTCAGATGAGACCAAATCTTACTTCAACCTCCTAAGAGATCTTGAGCAGAGGTACCCAGCTAAGCAATGCTCAGATTCTTGGCCCATGGAAACTATGAAATAATGCTATTTTAAATTGTTAAATTTTAAGGTAATTTGTTAGGCAACAATAGGTAACTAATACAAATATCTACATAATGTTATGATAAAATGAACTCTCCCCCCACTCCCAAGGCTTTATGTCTATAGGTCATAAAACTTGAGCACTAGTCGTGCCTCTGGTCACTAACCAGTTGATGTTTGTGCAAATTTCACTTATGTTCTGGGCTTCTGTGTCTCCATTTTTAAAAATAATGGATTGGATTAGTTGATTTTTTAATATTGTATAATTTTTTATTTCTTTTAGGATCTATACAGTGTTAAGTAGTGTATGTGTGTATATATAAAAATATAAAAGTCACAAAGTTCTGATGAATAAATGTATATATAATAGATGTGTGTGTGTGTATATATATATTATAGATGAATATATGGAAAGAGAGAGAGAGAGAGAGAGGGACATCACATTTATGTGTAGGAAGATTCAATATTATTAAGGTACCACTCTTCAAAAATTGACCTATAGATTCAACACAATCCCAATAAAAATCCCAGATATTTATTTTGTGACTATCAGCAAACTGTTTCAAAAGTTTATATGGAAAGGCAAAATACCCAGTATAGGCAACAAAATATTAAAGTAGAAGAACAAAGTCAGAAAACTGACATTACCTGACTTCAAGACTTACTATAAAGCTACAATAATCAATACAGTGTGATATTGGTGAAAGAACAGACAAATTGATCAATAAAACAGAATAGAGAACCCAGGAATAGACACACACAAATACAATCAACTAATCTTTGATAAAGTAGCAAAGGCAAAAGACTTTTCAATGCATGGTGTGGAATGATTAAACATCTACATGCAAAAAAATAATAATAATTTAGACTTTACATCTCTCACAAAAATTAATTCAAAATATATCACAGATCTAAATGTAAAATGTAAAACTATAAAACTTCTAGAAAATAACAGGAGGAAATCTAGATGACCTTGGGCATGGAGAGGGCTTTTTAGAATATAACACTAAGGACCTGATCCATGACAGAAGTCACTGATAAGTTGAACTTCATTAAAATTTAAAAGTTCTAAGTGTGCCTAGGTGGCTCAGTCAGTTAGCTTCAGCTCAGGTCATGATCTTGTGGTTCATGAGTTTAAGCCCGGTGTTGGGCTCTGTGCTGAAAGCTCAGAGCCTGGAGCCTGATTCAGATTCTGTGTATCCCTCTTTCTCTCTCTCTCTCTCTCTCTCTCTCTGCCCCAACCCTGCTCTCACTCTGTCTCTCTCTCTTTCTCAAAAATAAATAAACATTAAAAAATTTTTTTCCAAGTTCTGTTCTTTGAAAGACATCTTGAGAATTAGAACAGACAAGCCACAAACTGGCAGAAAATCTTTGCAAAATACATATCTGATAAAGGACTGTTATTTAAAATGTACAAAGAACTCTTGAAACTGAACATCAAGAAAACAAACAATTTAAAAATGATAAAAAAAATCTGAACAGATATCTCTCCAGAGAAGATATACAGATGGCAAATAATCATGTGAAAAGATGCTCAGCATCATATATCTTTAGGCAGTTGCAAATTAAAACAATGAGATACTACTACACACCTATAAGAATGGCCAAAATCCAGGGGCACCTGGATGGTTCTGTTGGTTGAGTGTCTGGCTCTTGATTTTGGCTCAGGTCATGATCCCAAGGTTGTGAGATGAAGCCCTGCATCAGGCTCTGCACTGAGTATGGAGCCTGCTTCGGATTCTCTCTCTCTCTACCTTTGCCCCTTTCCCTCATTTTCTTTCTCTCTTTCTCTGAAAAAAAGAAAGAAAGAAGAAAGAAAGAAAGAAAGAAAGAGAAAAGAAAAGGAAAAGAATGGCCAAAATCCAGAACACTGACAGCACCAAATGTTGGTGAGGATGTGGAGTAACAGGAACTCTCATTTCTTGTCACTGAGAATGAAAAATAACACAGCCACTTTGGAAGACAGTTTGGCAGTTTCTTACAAAGCTAAACATAGTCTTGCCACACACAAAAGTCATGTCCTTGATATTCATCCAGATGATGTGAAAACATATCCACACAAAAACCTACATGTGAACGTTTATAGAAGCTTTATTCATAACTGCCCAAATGTGGAAGCACCAAGGGTGACCTTCAATAGGTGAATGGATGAACAAATTTTGGTACATGAGATGGAATATTATTCAGCAATAAAAGTAAGTAAGTTATAAAGCTATAGAAATACATTCAGGAATCTTAAATGCATATTACCAAGTGAAAGAAACTAGTCTGAAAAGGCTGTATGATGTCATATATGGACTATATGACATTCTGGAAAGAGGCAAAACAGGGAAAACACAGCAAAATGATCAATGGTTGCCAGGGGTTTGGAGAGAATAAACAGGTAAAGCACAGGGTTGTTTAGGGAAGTGAGACTATTCTGTATGATACTCTAACAGTGGATACATGAAACTATACATTTGTCAAAACCCATAGAATGTATAACATAGTGAGCACTAAGTAAACCATGGCTTTTGTTAATAATAATGTATTTTTTGTTCATGAATTGTACAAATGTACCACACTACTGTGAGATATTAATAATAGGCGGAACTGGAGTGGGAGGGATGTGAGGATGGGGAGAAACAAAGAAGCTCTCTGTAATTTCAAATCTTTTTTTTAAGTCTAAAACTGTTCTAAAAGTATTTTTAAATATTTAAATATACTTTTAAAATAAAGTTGATTTTATATTTATAAATATATATAAACAATATATATATAAATATACATATATATGTAAGGATATAAGTAAGTCTTTAATGTGTGCTATCTACTTAGTACATAATAATGAATTATTAATACATTTATTATGTGTGTGATATGGTGGTTAAAAAGATTAAGAGGAAAGACTAGTTTAAATCCTGCTTGTAATATTTTTAAATAAATTGCTAGTAAAGTCATTAAGCCCATACTTTGATTCCCTCAAAGTAGATGTAAAAAGTATGAGGTTTAAATGAGTTCATAATTGTAAATCACAGAAAGATGCTTGGCACATGGTGGGTACTCGATAAATGTTAAATATTAATTTGGTTATATATTAACTGTTTTGTTTTTTATACATTGTCCATATGTTTGATTCTCTGTTTCAACTCTCCAACCAGACAGTAGATCTATATTTTAAACATCTTAAGAAATAAAACAAAAAACTTGGGTTAAACAGTAAACTTTGCATGTGCTATGTGCTTAATATTTGTGAATGGATGTTTAAATTAATATAAAACAGAGGAGTGGTTGGCAAAAAAATAAATAAGGGAATATTTTTTAAATGGTCTTCTATTTGACACATTAATAAAAATAATCCTATTTTTCACCAAACTGTCTGGAGAGACATTTTCACCCACACCTTTGTCCCAAGAGGACTTTTTTTATTTCTCAGTGTATTTATATATCAGGAGCGAATGTCAGCTAGATTCTTTTCCTAATAACTTTAAAGTAAAGCTAAAAAGAAGACAAATCAGACTCACAAAGAAAATGTACTCACCAGGAACTCCTTGCTGGAACAAGGAGCTGTGCTAACAGCAAGTGAAGGGATGAATTTTTAAAGAACAATTCTGAATCCCAGTTTGGGAGTTCTTGTTTCAAAGATCACTGCTGGGGTAACATTTCATTGAATTAAATATTGACTAATAACAAAAACCTAAGAAACACAATAGAAGTGATACTTATCTTTCCTAAATTCCAAAAAGAGATGGTCAAAGTTGCATTGCTCCAAATTGAAGAGGTTACACAAGTGTATCAAGCACAAGATCCATCAATTTTCTAGACAAGGGAAAGAATCCTCTTCTTTCTTTTGGATGGTGTGATGCTTTCAACAATGAAGATGCTTAGACCACAATTTTTGAGTGTCATGAAAGACTGAATGTCAATGACAAAGAATTCACTTTTTTCTCCCAACAATGTTCCCTTGAGTTTCCTTTGTTCAACAGAAGTATATGATTCATTGGTAAATAACTGCTTTATTTTTGCTGTATCATCCAAAGGACTGGATTATAATAAGAAAAATAATAGCTAATGTTAATTATGTATTTTCTCATTTAATCCTCAAAACTCTGTGGGGTAGGATATTTTTATTATCTTTCTTTCACAGATAGAATACTAAAGCTTAAGGAAATAAAACAACTTATTCATGGCATAATTACTAAGTGATGAAACATCTTGAATATGTCTGCATTCATAGCTTGCTTCTCTCCTAGTTACCTGGTTTTCACCCCAAAGTAACAGTAGACTTAACTCTGCATTCTCTTCTCTCTCCTACCTGCAACCAAAGCTTCTCTATGCTGTGTCGTATTGCCCAAAAGCTTGATTGGTGGTGTGTCAATGAATTAGTCACAGAAATTTATCCCAACTAAAATGTAAGCTAATTAATTATTGCCTCTCAACAAAGACATACCGCCTTATATTCAGGTTAGAAACGTAAGAGCCTGTAAATAGTACCAAAGGAATTTCAGAAACCAAGACTAATCAGTGGGAGAAATATTTTAGTTTTGGGGTTAGCTTTAAGAAACAAAGGAGCATCCCTTCATCATCTTACTAACACATGTGGGAGGTGCTTTTTCTACCTATGATTGCTAAAGACATTGCTATACAA
The DNA here is from genome assembly GCF_022837055.1 of Prionailurus viverrinus. Lineage (NCBI taxonomy): Eukaryota > Metazoa > Chordata > Mammalia > Carnivora > Felidae > Prionailurus > Prionailurus viverrinus. The sequence continues at coordinate 23,537,908 of NC_062571.1, read as the reverse complement.
TTTGGGTGCCAACTGTCTTTATGTACCACTTCACAGATGGCAAATAATATGAATGCTAACCACAGTGAGATGTAAAAGAATAATTCAGAGTCAGAAAAACTCATGTAGAAAGAGCTATGACTAAAATTGTCTTAAGTACACTTCATAAGAAGTTAATGAAAAGAAGATGGGACATGATGTAATTCAAAAATATGCTTGAAGATTATTACTTGTTGTAGTCTCTTTTAAAGACTCAAAAATGTAAAGACTCTGAGAGGTCCCACAGTAAGTGAGCAGGTTAATTTTTGTTTGAGCCGATGTTATCAAATGTAATATTTATTGACATTCTTAGATATTAGGGTTCCACGGAACACATTTTGGGAAATGTGAATGTAATCACTGAAGAGAGAGAGAAGAAAAGGAAACCATGATGGTTGGATTAAGATCATAAAATTCTGATTCCATTTGGAATCTGGATTGAGTAAAGTGAAATGACTGTGCATCTGGATGGTGTTTTAGTCATCATAGAGTGGCCGCTGGAACATCTCCCAAAATCTCAATGGATTTATGTGAAAGAAGTTGATTTAGAACTCATGTAACAATTCAACATGGTAATTTAAGGGCCCAGGATTATTTTATGTTATGCCTCCAATATCCCCTTGGGGCCTCAAAGTCATCTTCTGATTCTCATGGTATAAAGAAAGAATAGAGGCTTTCGCTGGAGGTCTTTTGGTCCAAATATGGGAGTGTGTGCAACACTTCTACTCACATTCTATTCCCTAGAGCTTAGTCACATTGAGTAATATAGTCTAGTTATATTCCATATGAGAAAAGAACATCATATAGATGACTAGTCTCTGTTACAGAAGGAATTAGAATCTGAATTGAAGTCAGAATATTTTGAAGAAAACCTCAGCTCTAGAACTCAGGTTAGGTTTGTGCTTCAAACTGTCAAACAAATTTCCATGGAGAGGAGAGTTTATATTTTTACCTTGGAACTGAGAATCCTGGAATAATGGGCATCAACCTATTTCTCTACTTCAAAAAGAAACTGTACTTCCTGAATTACAGAATGAGACAGCAAGGTCTCCTGGAGAATAAACAATGAAATTGCACCAGCATTTAAGGGTTCTCACATCTGTAAAACAATGCTTTTTTGGTCAAAGAACAAGCCTTTCTTAAAAGTCTAAGACCACAAAATAATAGGAAGAATATGAAAATGTCAGTTCATCAGTTTGGTGTACAGGGCTCTTTTTTTACTTCCTTGACAAGGGTCTAACTAAATATGCCAAGAACACTTATTAGCACAAGAGGCTAGAAGAGATGTTATATAAATGGACACTCAAGTGACTGATTACTCACAATAATGCCTTACATTAATTTAAGCATATGTCATATGTCCAAGTCACAGCCTTCACATAGTTGAGTATATGTGCATGGTTATTATGAGACTGTTACAGAATGAGGTGCTTATGAAAGAATTACCATTAATATAAATAGACCCTGGCTCACCTACACAGGGAAGAAATATTGTCAAAGCTCTACCAATGGCCTGACATAGCAAGGGACTAAGTACTGACACAGTCTTACTTGTTAAATATGAAATTCAAGTATCAAAGAGACAGCTCACTTGCTGAAGTTTCCAGGCACACACTGATTAGTAAGTAAGTAAACGAGTGTTGACTTATCAGGCAAGAAAAAGTAAGATTTGAAAGACAGACTTCCCTCAAATGTTGCTGTTGGTGAGAAAAGACCTACTGGAGCCTCCAAAGCTGTGCTTCAGCTACTGCTCTAGAGCTCTGGGATGGGATAGTATCTCTCCCATTTTATGGGCAGGAAAACTGAGAAATCAAGGGGCTTATCCAAGGACATAGAAGAAAACAATGGCTACAGAGCTTGAAATTGGCTCTGGTTCTGGTTCTAACACCTGCCTTTTGCATCTTTCTGTTTACTTCCTCAAAATGGAAAAGGATAGTAATTTCTGAACCATTTCCAACCAAAGACACCATTTCCTAAAATATGTCAGTGAAAACTTATTGTATTTTCCTATCTCAAAGAGTATTTTTCTTTTAAGATACGGAATTTCTTTTTGCTAAATTAGAGTACAGCCAGACATTACCATTTTACTTTATTTTCTATAAATACACATTTTATGAAGGTGTATTTAAAAACTCTCCCTGTTTTCTAAGCTATTGTAACTATCACAAAAAATCCGATTGAGAGATCATATCAATCATCTATACAACGGGTTGAAAATGAATCTGTCCTATGCCACACAAGCCTTATAGATAGAAAATATAAACACTTAATATTTATTGAATAAAAGAATGATGGAGAACTGTGTATGGTAAAAGAGCAAAAATCTTGCCATTGTTTAGTTCTCTCCATTTTTCCGTCTGAGTGGTATCAAATAAGAATCAGTAGGAGTGCTGGGGTGGCTCAGTTGGTTAAGTGTCTGACTTCGCCTCAGGTCATGATTTCACAGTTTATGGGATCAAGCCCCCCATTGGGCTCTGCACTAACAATGAGAAGCCTGCTTGGAATTCTTTCTCCCTCTCTCTCTGCTTCTCCCCCTCATGCTCTTTTTCCTCTCTCTCTCAAAATAAATAAATAAACTTAAAACAAAACAATCAATTCATTGGCCTTAATAATAGCAATAACTTGACCTGATAATACATCATTATTTTCTCTACAGGTACAAAAAAATGTGACCACAAAATAATTGTTTTATTTATTTTTTTTAAGTAGGCTCCACACGCAGCATGGAGCCCAATGTGGGGCTTGAACTCACAACCCTGAGATCAAGACCTGAGCTGACATCAAGAGTTGGTCACTTAGCAGACTGAATGACCTAGGTACCCCAAGACACCTTTTGAATGAGCACTACAAATAAATTTATCAGAATGAATGTTATCCTTAAATTAGTATGTTAAGAGCCTATAGTTTCACTTAGCATCACACTCTCCAGTTCCATCCACGTTGCTACAAAGGGCCATATTTCATTCTTTCTCATTGCCACATAGTACTCCATTGTGTATATAAACCACAATTTCTTTATCCATTCATCAGTTGATGGACATTTAGGCTCTTTCCATAATTTGGCTATTGTTGAGAGTGCTGCTATAAACATTAGGGTACAAGTGAAATAAGCCATACAGAGAAAGACAGATACCATATGTTTTCACTCTTTTGTGGATCCTGAGAAACTTAACAGAAACCCATGGGGGAGGGGAAGGAAAAAAAAAGAGGTTAGAGTAGGAGAGAGCCAAAGCATAAGAGACTCTTAAAAACTGAGAACAAACTGAGGGTTGATGGGGGGTGGGAGGGAGGGGAGGGGGGGTGATGGGTATTGAGGAGGGCACCTTTTGGGATGAGCACTGGGTGTTGTATGGAAACCAATTTGACAACAAATTTCATATATTGAAAAAAAAGAGCCTATAGTATCATTTCAACAATGATACCATGTTTTCAAGCATTGTGGGATTATCTCAAGTGAAACTGCTTTTATAAAAGCAGAAACCAATGAAGACTATGGCAGGAGGGAATCCAGTGAATCAAATCCCTCCTGAACCTCTTGGGAAGTGACCCAGGGCCTACCATGGCAAACAGATCTCATAAAGGAATTTTAGCAGCTGGAAAATGGGAGCAGCTGGCTCCAACTAACATGGCCACAAGAATAAATATGTAAAAGCAAACAACAAAAACACTTAGTCATGTAATAGAGACTCTTCCAAATAGTTGCTTCTAACTGTTGCTTCCTCCTCAATCTCTATGAGGGTAAAGTGGAATCTGCCAAAATAAAACTACAGCAAATTTGAATTTTTTAAATATTTATTTATTTTTAAGACAGAGAGAGACAGAGTGTAAGTGGGAGAGGGGCAGAGAGAGAGGGAGACACAGAATCTGAAGCAGGCTCCAGGCTCTGAGCTGTCAGCACAGAGCCTGATGCAGAGCTCAAACCGATGAATCCATGAGATCATGACCTGAGCCAAAGTCATATGCTTAACCAACTGAGCCATCCATATGCCCCCAAAACTACAGCAAATTGAAACTATTTCTTCACCATCAGCTGGGCCTGAAATATTATGAGTAGTTATCCGCATAATCTTTCACAAAACTCACCTAGATTCCTAACATTTGGAAAATGTAAAAATTTTCTTCATCCCCTAAGAATGAACAGACAAAAGTCTCCAAGTATATTTAAAAAATAACTCAGTAGTTGTAAGGAAAGAGGAGAGATAGAGATAAAGACACACACATATATATATGTATGTATATGTATATAAAGACACATATATATGTACGTGTATGTATATGTACATATACATACATATGTATTTATATATATAATGTGAAATTTTTCTAAAGAAATAGATTTACTGAAAGAAATTTAAAAAATTATATATCTTCCTGTTATGTCAAAGAAATTCAGAAAAATTCAGTCTAAGTAATGAAAACAGCATGAGATCAGCAAATTTTACTTTCAGATTTTAAAATTACATGACTGTAGTCATTAAAATTACAGTGATGAAAGACATCAGAGAATTGCAAATTTCAGAAGACAGAATTAGAAGATGAACATTTTTCCCATTAATTCAGAAGAGGGGCAGATAATAAGAAACTGAGCAAAAGGAAAAGAAGAATGAATGACACACAGAAGAGATAATATACATACAGTAAGTAAGAATAGAGTAAACTGATGAAAGCAACAATCAAAGTAACAGAAGAAAAGGTCCTTGAGGTAAGAAAGGACTAATTCTTTAGATCTAAGGGCTTGTTCCAAGTATGAGGCAAAATTAATAAAATACATATTCATCAGGAGATTAAATGTTTCTCATATACATTTCATGTAGAAGGAAAATAATGAGGAACAAGGGAGAAGAAATCATACTCTACATGATGGGGGAGAAAAACCCTTATTGACACCACAATCTCCTGCTCAACATAAAATGACAGGATGTGAAATCGATACAATTTTGAGAATAAATATTATGACTCAAGATTTCTGTACTCAAACTACTTATATATGAGGATAACGGAAAGATTTTCTCAGACACACAAGTATTTTCTTACTATTCCATAAACATACATTTCCTGAAAACAGGAGAAGGAAGTCTCAAAACTTTAATTAACAATTAAAAATTTTAAAAATAATAAAATGATCTTAAGTGAGAAGAAATAGGAAAAAAAGTTGAAAGTAAAAGAGGAAAAAAAGAGGGATTTAACTAGTTAATATTTAATTCACTTAAATATAATGCTTTCTTAATTTTACCAAAATATAAAGTTTTCATACTTGAATCCTAATTTCAAAGATATTTTAAGAATCTTGTGAAGAAAATGTATCTTTAAAATGGAGCTGGCAGGAGCGCCTGGGTGGCGCAGTCGGTTAAGCGTCCGACTTCAGCCAGGTCACAATCTCGCGGTCCGTGAGTTCGAGCCCCGCGTCAGGCTCTGGGCTGATGGCTCAGAGCCTGGAGCCTGTTTCCGATTCTGTGTCTCCCTCTGTCTCTGCCCCTCCCCCGTTCATTTTCTGTCTCTCTCTGTCCCCCAAAAAATAAACAACTGTTGAAAAAAAAATTAAAAAATAAATAAATAAAATAAAATGGAGCTGGCAGGTATCACTTCCCGCCCCCACCCCAGCATAAACACAGGGCCACCTGTCAAAACCAGCACTGTGCCAACATTCACTACGTAACTTGCTTACAACATGCTCCATCCCCCCAGACTTTGGGGATCCAACCCCTCCAGACAAGCTTGCCTCAGTCCTGATGCTACAGGTCCCCTCCCCCAGAAGACCTGAGCAAATCACTGCATCTCCTGACCAGTTTGCTTTGCAGGACCTTGGTCCCAGCAGCAACTGTGAGTCCCCTCTCTTGGAGGACCAGTGCACAAATATGTTAAAACTATACACCCTACCCTCAAGCATATTGAGCATACCTCCTCCAATACGCTCTTGACTGGAGCCATTTCAAACCTGGGCCACAAGCCTGGCAATGTGTAAGCAGACCCAACAGAGGCCAGTACCACTCTGGAGTGACTCCTGCTCTGGGGAGAAAGCAAGATAACCACACACACCAGTCAGACTGAGGCCCCATCAGTGGGCTGAAAGCAGACAGCTCCTCTGATTTCAGGCCTGGACCACCAATAAAAATTTCTTAGGAGACAACATAGAGAAAGTAGCCTGCAGTTTGGTGTTACTGTCTCTCAGGCAAATGACTGGTCTGAGTCAACTCAAGTCCAGGGTATCTCCATATTGGCCCACTAACACCACAGGGAACAAAACACTGCCCACAACAGGAAAAGAGAGCCTCTGCACGATGACTGGACTGAAGGAAAAAGTTGTTCAGCCACAACATTAGGGTGCAAACAACCCACATAGGAGATACCCCTGAAGCACCAGATTCCAGTAAACAGGAGACATTTTACTGCAAAGTGCTACAGGACCTCTTCTTCATGAGTTCACTACTTTTAAGAGCAGGAGACATAGCTGACTTTTCTAACATATAAAAACAGACACAGAGAGTTAGACAAAATGAGGAGACAGGAATATGTCTCAAATGAAAAAATAAGATGAAACCACAGCAAGAGACCTAAGCAAAACAAAGATAAGTAATATCCCTGACAGAATTTAAAGTAATGGTCATAAAGATAGTCACTGGAGTTGATAAAAGGGTGAAGGACCTCAGTGAGACTTTTAACAAAGAGATAAAAAAAGAACCAATCAGACATGAACACAATAAAAGAAATTAAAAATATACTAGATGCAGATTTGAGGAAGCAGAACAATGAATCATCAACCTGGAGGACAGAATAATGGAAAGTAATTAAGCTAAGCAAGTGAGAAAAAAAATATCCAAAATGAGAATAAAGTTAGGGAACTCAAGGACTCATCAAGCATAATAACATTCCCATTATAGAGATCCCAGAAAGAAGACAGAATAAAAGGGGAAAAAAATTTATTTAAAGCAATAATACCCAAAACTTCCTGAATCTGGAAAGGAAACAGATCTCCAGGTCTAGGAGGCACAGAGATCACCCAACAAAATCAACCCAAGAGATCCACACTGAGACTCATAGTATTTAATGGCAAAAAATAGTGATAGAGAATTTTAAAATCAGCAAAAGAAAACAAAGTAGTTACAAACAAGGGAAACTCCATAAGACTGTCAGAGGGTTTTTCAGCAGAAACTTTGAAGGCCAGAAATATATTCAAAGTGCCAAATGGAAAAAATCTGCAGCCAAGAATACTCTACCCAGCAAAGCTTTCATTCAAAATAGAAGGAGAGATAAAGAGTTTCCCATACAAACAAAATTTAAAGGAGTTCATGACTACTAAACAGTCCTACAAGAAATATGAAAGGTAACTCCAAATAGAAAACAAAGACCGTAAGAATAAGAAAAGCAGGAAGCAAAAAAGCAGTAAAAATAAGTATATTATAGTAAAAATAAGTACTTATATTATTATAAGTATAGTATTGTTATAGTACAGTATTATACTTACAGTAAAAATAGTATAGTATAGTAAAAATAGTGTGTATATATAATATGTATAGTAGATATAGTAGATATAGTAGATATATATATATAATATAGTAAAAATAAGTATAATATATACTGCTATATATGTAAGATTTTATGTATAGACCTAATGGTAAGCACATATAAAAAACCAGTAATAGATACACAAAAAAATAAAGTTTATTTATATCACTAAAGAAAGTTAACTTATAGTGAGAGAAGAGAGCAAGAGAAGAAAGGAACAGAGAAAACCTACAAAAATAGCCATAAAACAAATAACAAAATGGCAATAAATATATACCTATCAATAATTACTTTGAAAGAAAATGGACTGAATACTCCAATCAAAAGACATAGGGTTACAGAATGGTTTTAAAAACAAGACCCAACTATATGCTGCCTACAAGAGACTCATTTCAGACCTAAAGGCATATGCAGATTTGAAATGAGGGGACAGAGAAACATTTATCATGCAAATGAATGTGAAAAGAAAGCCAGGTAGCAACACTTATATCAGACAAAGTAGAATTTTTAAATTATTATTTTTTTTAATTAATTAATTTTTTAAAATTTACATCCAAGTTAGCTAACGTATAGTGTAACAATGATTTCAGGAATAGAATTTAGTGATTCATCACTTACATATAACACCCAGTGTTCATCCCAACAAGTGCCTTCCTTAATTCCCATCACCCATTTAACACACCCCCCCCACTCAAAACCCATCCAGCAACCCTCAGTTTGTTCTCTGTACTTTAGAGTCTCTTAAGGGGGTGTCTGGGTGGCTCAGTTGGTTAAGCGTCTGACTTCAGCTCAGCTCATGCTCTCATGGTTTGTGGGTTCGAGCCCTGCATTCTGTGCTGACAGCTCAGAGCATGGAACCTGTTTCAGATTCTGTGTCTCCCTCTCTCTATGCCCCTCCCCCACTCATGCTCTGTCTCTCTCTGTCTCAAAAATAAATAAACATTAAAAAAAAAGTTTCTTATGGTTTGTCCCCCTCCCTGTTTTTATATTATTTTTGCTTCCCTTACCTTATGTTCATGTTTTGTATCTTAAATTCCACATATAAGTGAAGTCATATGATAGTTGTCTCTTTCTGACTAATTTTGCTTAGTAAAATACACTCTATTTCCATCCACTTTGCTGCAAATGACAAGATTTCATTCATTTTATCACTGAGTAATATCCATTTTGTGTATGTGTGTCACATCTTCTTTATCCATTCATCAGTTGATGGACATTTAGGCTCTTTCCATACTTTGGTTATTGTTTATAGCATTGCTATAAACATTGGGGTGCATGTGCCCCTTCAAAACAGCACTCCTGTATCTTTTGGATAAATACCTAGTAGTGCAATTGCTAGGTTGTAGGGTAGTTATATTTTTAATGTGTTGAGAAACCTCCATACTGTTTTCCAGAGTGGTTGCACCAGTTTGCATTCCCATCAGCAATGCAAAAAAGATCCTCTTTCTCTGCATCCTTGCCAACATCTATTGTTGCCTGAGTGTTTAATGTTAGCCATTCTGACAGGTGTGAAGTGAAATCTCATTGTGGTTTTGATTTCTACTTCCTTGATGATGAGTAATGTTGAGCATTTTTTCATGTGTCTGTTAGCCATTTGGATGTCTTTTTTGGAAAAGTGTCTATTCATGTCTTCTGCCTATTTCTTCACTGGATTATTTTTTTTGGGGGGGGGGTGTTGAGTTTGATAAGTACTTATAGATTTTGGATACTAACCCTTTATCTGATATGTCATTTGCAAATGTCTTCTCCCATTCCATTGGTTGCTTTTAGTTTTGCTGATTGTTTGCTTCACTGGGCAGAAGCTTTTTATCTTGATGAGGTCCCAATAGTTCATTTTTGCTTTTGTTTCCCTTGCCTCCAGAGACATGTCTAGTAAAAAGTTGTTGCAGCTGAGGTCAAAGAGATTGCTGCATGTTTTCTCCTGTAGGATTTTGATGGCTTCCTGTCTTACGTTTAGGTCTTTCATTCATTTTGAGTTTATTTTTGTGTTTGGTGTAAGAAAGTGGTCCAGGTTCATTCTTCTGCAGGTCGCTGTCCAATTTTTCCCAACACCTTTTGCTGAAGAGACTGTCTTTTTTTTCCATTGGATATTCTTTCTTGCTTTGTCAAAGATTAGTTGGCCATATGCTTGTGGGTCCACTTTCAGGTTCTCTATTCTGTTCTATTGATCTATGTGTCTGTTTTTGTGCCAGTACAATACTGTCTTGATGATTGCAGCTTTGTAATACAGCTTGAAGTCCAGAATTGTGATGCCTCCAACTTTGGTTTTCTTTTTCAGGATTCCTTTGGCTATTTGGGGTCTTTTCTGGTGCCAACCAGATCCAACAAGGCATTAAAAGAATTACTCACCACGATTAAGTGGGATTTATTCCTAGGGTGCAGAATTGGTTTAATATCCATAAATCAATCAATGTGATATATCACATAAATGAAAGAATAAGAACCACATGATCCTCTCAATAGATTCAGAGAAAGCATTTGATAAAATACAGATGCTTTTTGATAAAAACCCTCAAGAAAGTAGGGATAGAAGGATCAGATCTCAAGATCATAAAAGTCATATACAAAAGACCCACTGAAAATATCATCCTCAATGGGGCAAAACTGAGAGCTTTCCCCCTAAGGTCAGGAACATGACAAGAATGTTCACTCTCACCACTGTTATTCAACATAGTGTTGGAAGTCCTAGCCTCAGCCATCAGACAACACAAAGAAATAAAAGATATCCAAGTCTGCAAAGAGGAAGTCAAACACACTCTTTGCAGAGGACATGATACTCTGTATGGAAAACCCAAAAGACTCCACTAAAAACTGATCCATGAATTCAAAGTTGCCCGATATAAAATTAATGTACAGAAATTAGTTGCATTTTTATATACCACTAATGAAGCAGCAGAAAGAGAAATTAAGGAATTAATCCCACTTACAATTGCACCAAAACCCATAAAATATCTAGGAATAAACCTAACCAAAGAGATAAAAGTCTATACACTGAAAACTATAAAAAGCTTATGAAAGATGGGGAGCCTGGGTGGATCAGCTGGTTAAGCGTCTGACTTTTGGTGTCAGCTCAGGTCATGGTCTCATGCTTTATGAATTTGAGACTGTTGTCAGGCTCAGCAATGACAGTGCAAAGCCTTCTTGGGAACTTTCTTTCACTCTCTGTCCTTCCCTCACATGCTCTGTCTCTCTCGAAATAAATAAATAAACTTAAATTTTTTTAAATAAAAAGAGAAAGTTTATAAAATAAATTGAAAAAGACACCAAAAAAAGAAAAACATTTCATGATTATGGATTGGAAGAACAAATATTGTTAAAATGTCAATAGTACCCAAAGCAATCTACATATTTAATGCAATCCTTATCAAAATAACACCAGCATTCTTCACAGAGCCAGACTAAATAGACTGTAAAACAGACTGTTACCAAGACAAAGGACACCATATAATCGTTAAGGGGACAATAAAATAAGAAAACATAATAATTGTTAATATTTATGTACCTGACATGGAAACTTCCAAATACAGAAAACAATAACAAATATAAAGGAACTAATCGATAGCAATACAATAATAGTATGGAACTGTAACACCCCACTGACATCAATGGACAGATCATCTAAACAAGAAATCAAAAAGTTAATAGTGGCTTTGAATGACACACTGGAACAGATGGATTTAACATATTCAAAAACATTCCATCCTAAAACAGCAGAATACATATTCTTTTTAAGTGCACATGGAACATTCTCCAGAATAGGTCACATATTAGGCCACAAAACAAGTCTCAAAAACTTGAAAAAGATCAAAGTGGAACCATCATCTTTCCTGGCCACAACACTATGAAACTAGAAATCAACCACAAGAAAAAATCCAGAAAGAGCGGATACATGGAGGTCAAAAAGAAATAAAAAATTATATAGAGAGAAATGAAAATGAAAACACAATGGTCCAAAACCTTTGGGATGAAGCAAAAGCGGTTCTAGGAGAGAACTTTATAGCAATATAGGCCTACTCAAGAAGCAAGAAAAATCTCAGATAAACAACTTAACCTTACACTTAAAGAAGCTAGAAAAATAAAAACAAAACAAAACCCCAAACCAGTAGAAGGAAGGAAATAATAAAGATTAGAGCAGAAATAAATGATATAGAAACTAAAAACAGGGGCACCTGGGTAGCACAGTCAGTTAAGTGACTGATTCTTAATCTTGGCTTAGGTCATGATCTCAGTTTGTGAGTTCAAGCCCCGCATTGGGTTCTGTGCTGATGGCATGGAACTTGCTTAGGATTCTGTCTCCTTCTCTTTTCCCCTCCCCAAATTGTGCTCACGTGCATGCACATGCTCTCTCTCTCTCTCTCTCAAAATAAATAAGTTAACAAAAAAGAAATTAAACATAAACAAAACAAAACAAAACAAACAGCAGAACAGATAAATAAAACCAGCAACTGCTTCTTTGAAAAATCAACAAAATTGATAAACTTCTAATAAATGAAAAGAGGGGCACCTGGGTGGCTCAGTTGGTTAAGCAACTTCAGCTCAGGTTATGATCTCAAAGTTTGTGGGTTCCAGCCCCACGTTGGGCTCTGTGCTGACAGTTCAAAGCCTGGAGCCTGTTTTAGATTCTGTATGTCTCCCTCTCTCTCTCTCTCTCTCTCTGCCCCTCCCCCACTCACATTCTGTCTCTCTTTCTCTCAAAAAATGAACAAACATTTTAAAAAATAAATAAATAATTAAAAAGACAGGACCCAAATAAACAGGATCAGAAATGAAAGAATAAAAATAACAACCAACACCACAGAAATGCAAATGACTGTAAGAGTATTATGAAAATTTACACGGTGACAAAATGGACATCGTAGAAGAACTGGACAAATTCCTAGAAATGTATAACCTACCAAAACAATCAGGAAGAAATAAAAAATTTGAACATATCAATAACCAGCAATGAAATTGAATCAGTAATAAAAAAAAAAACTCCCAATAAACAAAAGTCAGGACCAGATGGCTTATAGGTGAATTCTACCAAACATTTAAAGAATAGTGAGTACCTATTCATCTCCAACTATTCCAAAAATAGAAAATGAAAAACTTCCAAATTCATTCTGTGAAGCCAGCATTACCCTGATACCAAAACCAGATAAAGACACCACATAAAAAGAGGGCTACAGACCAAAATCCTCATGAATAAAGATGCAAAACCCTCAACAAAATATTAGCAAACCGAATTCAACAATACATTAAAAAAATCATACACTACAAATAAGTGGAATTTATTCCCAGGATGCCAGGGTAGTTCAGTATTCAAAAAACAATCAACATGATACATCACATCAATAAGAGAAAACATAAAGACCATATGATTGTTTCAACAGATGCAGAAAAAGCATTTGACAAAGAACATCCATTCATGATAAAAATCCTCAACAAAGTAGGTTTAAATGGAACATAATAAAGGCCATATATGAAAAACACATAGCTAACATAATACTCAATGGGAAAAAACTGAGAGCTTTTCCTCTAAGGTCAGGAACAAGAAAAAGATGTCCACTCTCACCACTGCTATTCAACATAGTACTGGAAGTCCTAGCCATAGCAATCAGACAATAGAAAGGAAAAAAAGATGCCCAAATGTAAGAAAGAAGTAAAACTTTCACTATTTGCAGATGACATGATACTCTATATAGGAAACATGAAAGACTCCACAAAAATACTACTAGAATTGATAAATGCATTCAATAAGGTTGCAGGATACAAAATCAATGTACAGAATTCCATTGCATTTCTATACACTAGTAATAAAATAGCAGAAAGAGAAATGAAGAAAACAATCCTATTTACAATTGCACCAAAAACAATAAAATATCTAAAAGTAAATTTAACCAAAAACTTGTACTCTTAAAACTATAAAACATTGATGAAGAAATTGAGGACAACACAAATAAAAGACATTGCATGCTCATGAGTTGGAAGAACAAATAGTATTAAAATGTCCATACTACCCAAAGCAATCTACAGATTTAATGCAATCCCTATCAAAGTACCAACAGTATTTTGCACAGAACTAGAACAAACAATCCTAAAATTTATATGGAACCACAAGAAACCCTGAACTACCAAAGAAATTGTAAAAAAGAAAAACAAAGCTGGAGGTATCACAATTCCATACTTCCTTATGTTACAAAGCTGTAATAATCAAAAGAGTATGGTAGTGGCACAAAAATAGACACATAAATCAACAGAACAGAATAGAAAGCCTAGAAATAAACCCATGATTATATGGTCAATATATCTTTGATAAAGAATGCAAGAATATGCAATGAGAAAAAGACAATTTCTTCAACCCGTGGTGTTGGGGAAACTGGATAGCTAAACACAAAAGAATAAAACTGGACCACTTTCTTATATCACACACAAAAATAAATTCAAAATGGATTAAGGACCTAAGGATGAGACTTGAAACCATAAAAATCCAGAAGAGAGCAAAGGTAGTAATTTCTCTAACATTGGCTATAACATTTTTCTAGATATGACTCCTGAGGCAAGGGAAATGAAAGCAAAAATAAGTTATTGGGACTATATCCAAATAAAAACTTCTGCACAGCTAAGGAAACAACCAACAAAACTGAAATACAACCTATGGAATGGGATAAGATATTTGCAAATGATATATCAGTTAAAGGGTTAGTATTCAAAATATGAAAGGAATGTCTACAACACCAAAAAAAAAACCCCAAATAATCCAATCAAAAAATGAGCATGAACACACATTTCTCCAAAGAAGACATTCAAAGGGCGAATAGACACATAAAAAGATGCTCCTATCACTCATTATCAGAGAAAAGCAAATCAAAACCACAGTGAGATATTACCTCACACCTCTCACAATGGCTAAAATAAACACACACACACACACAACAGCAAGTGTTGGCAATGATGTAAAGAAAAAGGAACCCTCATGTACTGTTGGTGGGAATGCAAACTGATGCAGCCACTGTGGAAGACAGTTTAGAGGTTCCTCAAATAACTAAAAATAGAACTAATATATTATCCAGTAATCACACTACTGGGAATTTACCCAAAGAATACAAAAACACTAATTCAAAGGGATATATGCATTGTTTACAATAGCCAAATTGGAAGCAGCCCAAGTGTCCATCAATAGGTACATGGATAAAAAGGATGCAGTACATACGTACAATGGAATATTATTCAGCCATCAGAGATCTTGCCATTTGCAACGTGGATGGATATAGAAAGTCTAATGCTAAGTAAAATAAACCAGTCAGAGAATGACAAATATTATATGATTTTACTCATGTGTGGAATTGAAGAAACTGCAAATGAACAATGAAATAAAAAAGAAACTAAAAAACACACTTTTTACTATAGAGAACAAACAGGTGGTTTACCAGAGGGGAAATGGGTGGGAGGATGGTTAAATAGGTGAAGGAAAATAAGAGTACACTTATCTTTTTTTTTTTTTTTAATTTTTTTTTTCAACGTTTATTTATTTTTGGGACAGAGAGAGACAGCATGAACGGGGGAGGGGCAGAGAGAGAGGGAGACACAGGATTGGAAACAGGCTCCAGGCTCTGAGCCATCAGCCCAGAGCCTGACGCGGGGCTCGAACTCACGGGCCGCGAGATCGTGACCTGGCTGAAGTCGGACGCTTAACCGACTGCGCCACCCAGGCGCCCCAAGAGTACACTTATCTTGATGAGCACTGAGTAATATATGGAGTTGTTGAATCACAATATTGTACACCTGAAACTAATATAACACTGTATGTTAAATACAATGAAATTAAAATTAAAAAAAGAAATAGCAAGGAATTATTTTTAAAATAATATACAAAAAGCAAAGACATAAAAAATATCAGATTTCAAAATAAATGTAAGTGGAATAAATTTATTTTATTAACTGACAGTAATTTCCATATATATATATATATTTTGCCCATATATATTTTTTAAAAATCTACCTGTTATTTATAATAGACACACTGCAAGTAAATTAATAGAAAAGTTTTAAAGAAAAATAAGGGAGATTAGAAAAAAGAAGACATTTAGTAGAGTATTAGAAATCAGAAAATGCCATCCTACATATTTTTTTTTCAGTTAAGGAATACAATATATATCACACTGATAGAGAAAACAGAACAGAGAAATGTGCATTGCAATACACATACAGAAGAGGTCAGCTTCCCATGAAAGAAGAAAATTTCCCCTCAAAGTTTTTAAGAATCTAGAAGCAAAAGGTCAACAAATACAGAAAGAAAAAATCAGATTTGAGAATTATAAAGGATCACTCACAAAACATCACTAGGCAAGTCATGTCCTCTTAGAATACAGAATTTAGCAACCTCAGGCCTTCATTCTTTAGTAAAGCAGTCAGAACTAAGCTATAGAAATAGTGGGAATCTTCTGGCAAAGCAACAAGGGTTTAGTTAGGGAGACAAAATGACAGTTATGAGAATTGCTACATAAGTGAAGATTCAAAATTTGGCCATAAATTAGGCCATTTAAAAGTCAAGAAACATAATAAAGCAGAATCAACAAGCTATATCCATTAACAATAGGAAATAAAATAATGACTTTCAAAGAATAACCTTCATATATACACATTTATAGCCACTTTGAAATTTAAAATATTCTTCTGGGGGCACCTGGGTGGCTCAGTCAGTTAAGTATGTGGCTTTGGCTCAGGTCATCATATCACGGCTTGCGAGTTGAGCCTCACATCGGGCACTATGCTGACCGCTCAGAGCCTGGAACCTGCTTCAGATTCTGTGTCCCTCTCTCTCTGCCCCTTCCCTGCTCATGCTGTGTCTCTCTCTCCTTCAAAAATAAATAAACATTAAAAAAAGTTTAAAACTTTCATCTGAATAAGTCTTGAGTTAAACAGTAATAGAATTAAAATTATAAGCCATATTAGAAGTTAATAAAAGCAAGAACACTGTATATCTAAAGCTATAGGAAATCTTCAAGATGTATTTAGAGAAAATTTATAAATTAAAACATCTATATTAAATGCATATATAAGTAATTGTTTTAAATGAGTTATATTTCAGCAAAGTTGCAGGATAAAAATCAACAGACAAAATTCAGTTTTATTTCTATACATTAACAATGAAAAGTCTGAAAGAGAAGTTAAGAAAATAATCCCCTTTACAATAAGACCATCAAAAAGAATAAAATATGTAGGAATAAATTTAATCAAGGACATGAAAGACTATGTAGTGAAAACTGCAAAAAGTGCTGATGAAAATTAAAGAAGATTCAAAAAAATGGAAAGACATACCATAGTCATGGATTGGAAGACTAATTGGAAGACTAATTGGAAGACTATTGCCTAAATGCCCATACCCCACAAAGTGATCTACAAATTCAGTGCAATCCCTATTTAAGCCTCAATGACATTTTTTGCAGAAATAGAAAAAAAATCCTAAAATTCATACACAATTTCAAAGAATCCTAAATAGCCAAAACAATCCTGAGAAAGAAGAATAAAGCTGGAGATGTCACACTTCCTGATTTCAAAACATACTACAAATCTATAGTAATAAAAACAGTATGGTATGAAGATGTGGAAAAATTGGAAATTTTGTGATTGTGGGTGGGAATGTAAAATGGAGCAGCAACTATGTAAAACAGTATGAAGGTTTATTAAAAAGTTAAAATAGAATTATCATAGAATCTAGCAATCCCACTCCTTGGTATATATCCCCAAGAATTGAAAACAGGATCTTGAAGACATATTTGCACACTCATGTTCATTGCGGCAATATTCACAGTAGCCAAGAGGTGCAAGTAACCTAAATGTCCATCAGTGGATTAATGTATAAAAACAGATGGTTACATACACTGAAATATTATTCATCCTTCAAAAAGGTGGAAATTGTCCACTACAACAACTTGGATAAATTTTGAGGATATTAGTCTATGTAAAATAAGCCAGTCACAAAAAAACAAATACTGCATGATTCCACTTATACAAGGTATCTAAAGTAGTCAAACTCATGGAAACAGAAAGTAGAATGTGATTGTCAGGGATTAGGGGAGGGAGAAATGGAGAGTTATTTAATGGGTATAGAGTTTCAGTTTTGCAATAAAAACTCTAGAAATCTGTTTCACAACAATGTGCATATAGTTAACACTACTATTGTACACTTAGAAATGGTTAAAATAGCAAGTTTTATATTATGTGTTTTTACCACAATAAAAATGAATTATCTAAATAGCTTTAAAAAGAGTATAAATAAATAGAAGCAGCTGTAAAAGATAAAAGTAGAAACTGATGAACTTGAAAACAAAAAAGCAATCCCAACCAGTCAATCCAAAATCTCTGTCCTTGTAAAAACCAATAAAATAGAAAATGTATGACAAATTGGATCAGGAAAAATTAGGAAAATAATGGGAGTAAGAATGGGATCAAAACTACAAATAAAGACAAGTAGGTTTTTTTGTTTACTTATAAGAATATCCTGTGTTCAACTGTGATAGATCATAGCCTCTTGGGTCTCTGGTTCAAAACATAAATGATAGTATGTGTCCACAGACTATATTATGACTAAGTGTATGTAAGAGCTCATATGTGTCTCTTTGTTATTTGTAATGTATACTTGTAAGTTTAATATTTTACATATAATATTTTTATTGATTTCATTTTTATTTTGTAATTGCCTAGTTGACATGGTAAATAAATCTAAAGTAGCACATAAATAGGAAATTATCTGAAAAGATGCCTACAGATTATTAATATTAGTTATTTTGAAGAAGATGATTAGCATTGCTAAGGAGGATGATGGTTTATGAACTGGGGATTATCAGATTTTTCTCTACATGCCATGATGTGGTTTGAATTTTAAAAAGAAGATTGCATTTCTATTGTAATTAAAACTAACATAAAATGGAGAAACCTATAGAAAAGAATGGACAAAGGTAAACAAGTTAACAAAAAAAAAAAAGACGGATGCTGATGATATTAATAGAAAAGAAAGTGAAACACATGCCAAGTAGTGTTCATTTAAGCAAAGTATGTTCTAGTGATATAAAGTACAATCCAAAATGGATGCCATAAATATTATTTGCTAAATAACATAATATCCAAATACATAAACCAAAGAAAAAAAATATTTAGCAAAACCATAGCCATATGCCATAGCCATAGCTTAGTGGGTTAAGAGTCTAACTTTAGCTCAGGTCACCATCTCACAGTTCGTGAGTTTAAGCCCTGCATCTGGCTCTGTGCTGACAGCTCAGAACCTGGAGCCTGCTTTGGATTCTGTGTCTCCCTCTCTCTCTGCCCCTCCCCGCTCATGCTCTGTCTCTGTCTCTGTCTGTCTCTCTCTCAAGAATAAATAAACATTAAAAATTTTTTTTTAACTATCACCATATTAAGACATGTTTACCCATCTCACTGTTAAGTTTGATAGACTGGGGAAATCAGAAATAAGGGTACAATAAGATTTGAAGAAATCATATGCTTGCCAGTAATGAGTCTAGTTTGTATACTTCAAGAGAAGATACACCCTTTTTTCAAACACCCCCCAAAAAATATGCCAACCTTGTTAAGTACCAGACCATAAAGAAACCTTAATAAATTCCCCAAAGTAGGAGCTATACATGTCATTGTCTCTGATCACAATGAAATAATCTTATAAATTAGGAGTAAAAAGCTAAACAAAGACTCACCAAACCACTTAAACTTTTTTTTTTTTCAAAGTTTATTTTTGGGACAGAGAGAGACAGAGCATGAACGGGGGAGGGGCAGAGAGAGAGGGAGACACAGAATCAGAAACAGGTTCCAGGCTCTGAGCCATCAGCCCAGAGCCTGACGCGGGGCTCCAACTCACGGACCGCCAGATCGTGACCTGGCTGAAGTCGGACACTTAACCGACTGCGTGACCTGGCTGAAGTCGGACACTTAACCGACTGCGCCACCCAGGCGCCCCTTACTTAAACTTTTTAAAAAGCCCTCTGGATGTTGTCAAAGTGAGTCTAATGTTGTAAAATAATAAGCTAGTGATAATAGTCAAGAAAATACTGAAGAATCCTGAGAGAAAATTATACAACCACATATTAAAATACTAAAAAGCAAAAACAATTAAAGCAATGTGATATTCTCATAGGAGTAAGCAGATGTACCAATTAAACAGAACTAAAAATTAGAGTTTAGTGTATGCTAGCTGTACTTTTTAGTTTATTAGTTTCCTCGGGCTTCTCTAACAAATTGTCATGAACTGGGTGGCTAACACAACAAAAATCTACTGTCTCACACTGTCCTGGAGATCAAACAGTTGCAAGCAAGGTGTTGGCACGGCCATTTTCTCTCTCAAGGCTGGAAACAAGGATACATCCTTGTCCCTTCTGAGCTTCTGATTATTTTTGGCAATCTTTGGTGTTCATTGGCATCACCACAATCTCTGCCTCCATGGTCACATGGCATTCTCCCTGCATGTCTGTGTCCAAATTTCCCTCTTATGAGGACACCAGTCATTGTAATAAGGTCCATCGTACTCCTGTGTGACCTCTTCGTAACCTGATTACATCTACCGAAAACCCTATTTTCCAAAAAAGGTCACATTCACAGGTTCCAGATGGACATGAATTTTGGGAGAATACAATTCAAGCAGTACACTTAATCCATATGCTCCTTGAATGAAGATATAGAAAACTTAAATCCAGTTAACTTGAGTAAGAAAGTAAAATTTCACCATAAGTCTATTCTTCTGGTACCCCAAAGCTGAGACTTGACAATGACTGGAACTGAGGGACTCTTACTTTATCCTCAACCTCTAACTCCTGCCATTTGGCCTCTCACCACTGTGTGTCTGTGCACATCTACTTTTTTCTCTTTACAAGCCTCCTTCTCCATGCACATAGGCATCTTCAGTTCTCATGTAGGTGTTCTCATTCCAGACACACACAGGGACCACCTGCTTCTGAATCTCAAATTCCCAAGTCTTCCAAATTCCCAAGAGAAATATGATTAGTTCAGGACATGAGAACACAGTTCACCTGTGTGGCTTGGGGGCAGTTTCCAGAGAAATGTGGTCATCATGAGCTGGGTAGTCTCTTCCCAAAGTCTCTACTAGTATAGGTAACATTTAGAACCAATAAGGAAAGGATAACTAACTCAATAAACTCTTTGGAAAAAGAAAATAACAATTTGGGAGGAACATGATATAGCCTTGCCATGCATCATAAATTACAGGAAAATTAACAATTAAATGTAAAAAATTTTTAAATAGAGAAAAAACCAGGTGAATATTTATATTGATCTATGTATTTTTGTTAAGTACCTTAAATCATTTCTCAAGTATAACAGCATATTTATTAGTTATATATTATTTAATGTATTAGTTTTAGATTTATGGTGTTATTCTATGTATCTTTGTAAAATATTTCCAGGGATTCCTCAAGTATTACCGCATATATATTACTTATACGTTATTTTTAAAATTGCAGGTTACTCTGGGCTCAAAGAGTGAAAATTTGCCACCAATGATATCTTTTTTAAGGTGTACTGTTTAATTCCTTGAAATATTTTCACATAGTATTTCAAGTAACATCTTTACCGTTGGAATTTAGTGTTTTCCAAGGTGACAACTTTGAAAGACAATACAATTATTCAAATGTATAAATGTCAGTAAAACTATTTAAATAAACAATTACAAAATAGTTTGCACAAACCTCACCATTTAATATTTGTGGAAACTACTGTTCCTCTATCACAGTTATTTTTTGTTTGTTTATTTTTAGTGCTCTGTTGTTATTTTAGATAACTATGGCTTCATTCAGTGACTCTGCAGTGTTAAAATAGTTGCTTCTTCATATAAATGATATTGTTCTAGAAAAATGTAGACTATTTTCACTTAATGGAAAAGCTGTTCAATAAAACCTCATTTAGAGTTTTCAGAGTAGAGAAGAATTCTTATAAATTTCACTTCTCATTAAATAAGAGTGTTTTTAAAATACTTTTGGATTAGCTTTTATTATTGAAACATTTTTAAGAAGTGGATTACTCCACCTTCTTAACTTAATAGTTGACTAAAAATGGACATAATTATATGCATTTTTGATCATTTAGGCCTCTCCAACATGGGGCACATAGTAAGCATTCAAGAGTCTTGGTTGAATGGATAAGTGATTTTCCATTATTATAAAAAATGATTTGCATTGACTCGTGTTTTGAATAAGGATGTGAAATAAAGCAGTATTGAATGAATCTGTCTTGTCTCAAGTACATTTTTCTAAAACTTATTTTTTTAAGTAAGTACTTTGAGTATATTTCCCCTTTTTTTTTCTTTTCCCTGTAGGTTGAGAACAGAAAATTCCAGTTAAATTGAAATGCTCGTTTTTAAAATTTTCCATTAATTAATGCTTCATAACATTTAACTCATTTTTCTACATTTGAATCTGAACCAATTAAATAATCCCAGCAGAGAACCATTTTTTTGTCTTCAACTTGAAGTGTCTGAAATAATAGATGCCAAAGTATGCGGTAAATTGTAATAGTGGTATAACAAGAAAAGGTATTAGTCAAAATATTATTAATAATTAACATTTACTGGGTATTTAATAAATTCTAGGTATTGAGCTAACTGCTTTATATACATTCTCTTATTTAATCCTCAAACCACCCTCTGAGATAAATACTATCATTATCACCATTAGGAATCTGAGAAGCAAGGCTGTAGGAAATGAATGGTCAGTTTATTTATGCATACCTATTTCTTTGTATCCTTAGTGCTCCAAGATCAACTCAATGGGAGAAGTATTAAGAGCCAAGCTTTGCCCGATCTAGATAAATCCTTATAGAGTTTATAATACGACCCTGGCCCATCAAACCACAAAACTAAATGAATCAAAAACTCATTTTTAAGACATTAAATTGAAGCTTTCATAGAAACTTTGTGGTGAAGAAAAATGGGAATTTACTTGGGGTAGAGCACACTGTGGCGAATGTGCTTTCGGTTACATAGAATTCAAATATCAAAACTAAAAATACAAGAAAGCAGAGGACGTGTAAAACATTCCCAGCCAACTGTTTCTTGACTGCTGACAGTAGGAGGGAAAGAACTCCTAGTGAAACTACTTCTTGTTGTTCAACAACATTGCTCTTGATTCTGTGTAGAGAAAAATAGCATCTTCTTTTTATTGTGATGCAATTGATCCAACAAAGAGGTAGGTGCTTGCACAGGTTTTCTTCTCAGAGCCAACTGAATGAATTTCACAATCTCAAAAGTGAAAAGGAAAGTAAGTCACTGAGTTTAACAAGATCCTGCACAATCTATGTTGATTTAACATTTGGAAATCTTATTATATTTGGCTATTTCATTTACTTATTACCATTATATTAATTTTGGAGGAGGCTGTCATATTCTATTTTCACCCAATAAATCACAATGAAATGATTAAATATCTTATACTTGGCAATTAACAAAGGACTTTGATCTTTTCCTAAATCATTCAGAAACTGCCAGTATAATGATAACACACACTTGACTGCTTTCAAATAGGAAAAGTCCCTGAAAGAAAAAGGCAGAGAGAGAGAGAGAGAAAGAAAGGAACTTCTGTTTTAAATTAAAATGAGAACTGGATTTCTGAGGGCATGTGCACATTAATTTTAAAAGGCCTTGACTTCTTTATCAGGTGGCATTATTGAAGCCACTGACCTGTTTTTAAAAAGGAAAGGGAGAGAAATAATACACATTTGGGTGCTCTGGAATTAACAGATTGGTTTGATAGCCTAAGCATGCTGCATTCATTTACTTTGGTTCTGCTAACTGGCCAGATAAAACTAAATAGAGTGAACAATTTGGTACTCTCAACTCTTTAGCTACCATATATACATAAATGTATTATCACATTAGACAAATATTTCTAATCATGCCTATGTGCCTTACAACGTACAGGTGATGAAAACGGTTGTGCTGATTTCCCAAAGTTCAATCTTGAAAGCCAGGTGGTGATATTAGAATGTTTGCCTCTAAAATCCAGGACAGTGTGCCTTGATCTGGTTTCTTGCTCGAGTTCCATCAAGACCCACGTTCCGTGCCATTAGAATTGGCAGATTAAAATATCGGGAAGACACTGTCATTGCAAAGGCATTGAATATGATTCTAAACATAGAATTCTGGGTGTATAATTACTAGCTTTTAACTATGGGAAAATTTCTTAACCTCTTTGAACCTCAGTTTAATCTTTGTTTAGGGAATAGTAAGCCTATTCTATAAGGAACAGAGGTGTTGGGTAGTATATGTATAATATATGTATGGTAGAAAGATATTTATATATATACATAAATATATAAAAATGTATATAGAAGGCATAGTTTGATGTGCCTGGCATAAGTGGAATTAAATAACTGGTAGCCATTAGTAGTAGTAGCATGAGACAATATTGTGGAGAAGTTAACAGTTTGAGTTCTGAAATCAAGCAAGCCTGATTTTGAATCCTGACCCCACTACCTAACAATCTTGTCACCATGAACAAAGTAATTTAACTATTCTGTGTATCAGTTTTCTCCCCTGTAAAATGGAGGGGAAAAAATCCCTACCAACAACAATCTTGTGGAGATTAAATTAAATCATATACATGAGGTGTTTTGCATAAAGCCATCAACAGATAACTTTTTAAAGAAATGGCTACAGATTCTGGATTAGAATAATGTTTTACCACTTGTTCTATCTCTGTGATTCCCTGGCATGAAAAAGATGTTCAGTATATATTTGCTGAATTGTCTTTTAATTGATAGATAATGTCTCATAGATCAGATATGAGGCACCAGGACTCTTATTCTCAGTTTTTTTTTTTTCTTTTTTTCGTCTTTCAGATCAGCAGTGTTAATTTACAGTCTGGGTCTATATTTTGATTGATGTGTCATAGCCTTAGATTTGAATGCAGACAATTAACTGTCACAACTGGACTTGGGATACTGTCAGGCTACCCTGACACTGTTAAATTTAGCTTTCTGGAGAATCCTAAAATGTAGGAGGAAATGAAATGAGAATACGAGATATTCTCAGCAAGATACACTATCAGGATGATGTTGGGCAAACTATGTATCTCTTTAAGCTAGTTTTCTCAGCTAACAATGTAGAGAAAATTGATGGCAGGGTCCTTTCAGTATCTAAAATCCTCATGCTTTCGTTTTGAATCCTGAGTACCACTTACGTCTCCTTTACTTTAGAGTTAAAGCTTTCTCATATAGGTCTGTAATCCATCTCAAATTAATTTTTTAGTGTGGTGTGAGGTAGAGATTGAGGTTAATTTTTGTTCCACAGGCTTATCCACTTATTCCAGCACCATTTATTAAAATGCTTTTCCTTCATTCAATTGTCTTGGTGCTTTTTTAAAAATCAATGACCATGGATATGAATGTCTATTTCTGGATTCTCTGTTGTGCTCCTTTGATGTATTTCTCTTCTTATGTCCATACTATGTCATCTTGATTTCAATAGCCTTTATGGTGAGTCTTGAAATCAGGTACTGATTGCTCTAACTATTCTGTAGCCTGTGGATTTCTATATACATTTAAAAATAAACTTGTCAATTTCTACTGAAAAGTCTGTTGAGATTTTTATTTGGATTGTATTGAATCTCTAGGTCAATTTAGAGAAAACAGACATCTTGAAAATATGTATTCTTCTGACTCAAGAAATGATTTATCACTTCATTTATTTAGATCTTTTGGTTTTTTAGCAATATTTTGTAGTTATCAGTAGAAAGATCTTATATATCTTTTGTTGAATTTTGAAGTGTTTTTGCTTGATTATAAATGGATTTTTTTCTTAATTTTATTTTTCAATTTTATGTTAATATATGGAAATTCATTTGATTTTGTATGCTTGCCTTGAAACTTACTACTTTATCTTACTAGTTCTAGTAGGGTTTTCTTTCTTTTTTTCTTTTTCTTTTTTTTTTCTTTTTTTTTTTTAGGTTCCTTAGTAGAGATTGTGTTACTTCTTCCCTTCTAATCTTTGTGTTTTTACTTCTTGAAACTTATTTTAGTTTACTGACTAGGACCTTCAGTACCAAATTGAATAGAAATGGTGAGAGCAGATATCCTTGTCTAGTTCCTTATTTGGGGAAGAAGCATTCAACTTTTCACCAGTAAGTGTATTATTGCCTGTTTGTTTTGTTTTGTTTCATTGTAGATCCTTTTATTAGATTGAGAACATTCCCTTCTGTTTCTATTTTGAGAGGTTTTTTTCATGAATTAATGTTGAACTTTGACAAATGCTTTTCCTGCATCTATTTATTTCATCATATGGTTTTGCTCTATTATTCTGTTAATGTCATGAATTACATTGATGGATTTTTGAGTGGTAGCTCAGGCTTGCATTCTTGGGGAAAGGCTTACTTAGTCATGCTATATTATCCTTTTCATATATTTTTGTATTTGATTTGCCAATATTCTGTCAAGGATTTTCACATCTATGTTTATGAGGCTCATTATTCTGTTATTCTTTTCATATATTTTTGTATTTGATTTGCCAATATTTTGTCAAGGATTTTCACATCTTTGTTTATGAGGATCATCATTCTGTTATTATAGTTTTATTATTTTTTGTATTATCTTTGTCATGTAACTATTGGGGTTGTACAACCACAAAAAAATAGGAAAGTGTACTTTCCCCCTCTTTTCTAAAAAGAGTTTGCATAATAATAATGTTATTACTTCTTTAAATATTTTATAAAATTTAACACTGAAGCCATCTGGGCCTGGGGTAGGTATTCTTTTGGGAAGTTTTAAAAATAAATTCCATTTTTAAAACAGATACAGAAATACATATATTTGCTATTTCTTTCTATGTATGTGTTTAGTAACATTTATGTTTTAAGATATTTGTAGATTTCATCTAAAGTTGTTGACATATAATCTCTTCATATTTTCATTCCCCTTGTGGTTTTCTTCCTGACCCATGGGTTATTTCAAAATGTGTTGTTTAAAATCCAAATGTTTGGGGATTTTTGGAATGCTGTTATTACTATTTCTGGTTTAATCGTGTTGTCATCAGAGAACATGCTCTTATTAATTCAATTTTTTAAATTTATGTGACTTGTTTCATGCTCTAGCATGTGGTCTATCTCAGTAAACATTCCATATGTATGCACTTAACAAGAATGTTTCATCTGCAGTTGTGGAATGTTGTACAAATTATCTATATCCTTGTTGATTTCTTTTTCATTATATAACTTACTGAGAGAGGTAGTTTAAATTCTCCACCTATAACTTTTATAGGTCTTTCTCCCTTCAGATGTGGAAACTCTATAGAGAAAATTTCTTTCCCTTCTTCATCCTGTGAACTGCACTGGACTACAGAGTGGGCATGATATAAACTTTGGTAGTATTAATCTAGTGAGATTTGACAATAATTTATTAATTGAACCAGCCTAGCCTGACTAATAGACCTGCTGATTTAGAATTATGTACTAAATTATTATAAGAATAGGTGTTTTCTAGGGTCTCTTGACTATTCTATTGATCTGTCTGTCCTTTCTGATACCAATACTGCACTTCTGATTTTTGTAGCTTTATAATACAATATGATGTCTGCAGGGGGTAAAAAGAACATTGTCATTATTCTTTTTCCTAAAAATACTGGTATATTCTCATTCATACAATCCGTACAAGTCATCTTTAGTCATATTCCCAAAAAGAGTCCAAATGGGGCTCAACTTATACATTTATTTAACTAAATTGAGACTTCTTATCTAAGGACATATTAGATATAGCCATTTGTTAGCCCTATTTATATCCCATAGTAAAGCCTTATAGTTTTCTCCATATAGCTTCTGCACACTCCATATAAATTTATTCCTGAGTTTCTTAGTACTTTTTATTTCTATATTAAATGATATATTTTCACCATTGTATATTCTTACTGGTTATTTAACATAAATATTCTTGACTAGAACCTCTATATAGCCTTATTTACTACATTGGAATCATCCTCATTGCTAACTAACCTCCTGCATGATACATATATAATTCATAGAATTATGCATTCTATATGGCCCACTTGAGTAAGGCACCACAGTATACCATAATTTTTGAAAGCATTTTTTTTTGTTGTGTTGTTTAAACTTGAAATAGACTTTAGAATCACCTGGTCTACTCTCATTTTTTACATGAAAAAATATATAGGCTATTTCAGAGAAAACACTTGTTTCAAGGCCATACTGATTTCAGGTTAACATATATTTACAAGCACTTGCCATGCATTTGATATCCTGATTCTAGGGAACCCGGAGTATGACACAACCATAAACTGAGATGGGGCATGTAGTAGCAACTCAATAAATTGCTTGATCGATTTGACTGCTTTATTTTGAAAAAAAAAATGTCATTGATAGAGGCCATTACACATCAGATTCATGGAAAGCAAGCACTACAATCTTGAAAGTTATTTGAGTGTGATTTTGCATCATTTTGTAGTCCCAACAAAATCCTCTGTGAATTTCAGAAGGAAAAAAATCTACCATTGTAACTGGAAAAATATATAGCTGGCCATTTGGAGCTCCGGCAAGAAGCAAGTGAAAGGATTTCTTTTCCCTCTTAGGCTTCCTGAAGTATTTTCCATCTTACAATGAATTACACATGGTTCTCTGCCCCCGGGAGCCTACTTTTCTAAGTTTGTTTTTAAACATGGCAGGGGTTTGCAGACAGCTGACACTAGAAACATCCATGACTTTATTCCCTTCAGTAACAGCTGAGTACATTAAGACATAGCAGTACTTTCCCAAGGGTTACATCCAAGCCAAAGGAGATTAGGGCAAGACTCAACTCATGCACACAAGAGTTAGCGCAAGTTAAAAATAGAAATTAATTTGTAAGAAGCTAAATTAAGAACCATGATAAATAAGTCAATGTGGGTTGGGGGTGAGAAACTAAGATATACCAAGCAAAATCTCTGGCTTTAAGATTTATTATATAATCAAGGCTGAGACCACATTGTTTTTAGTTCAAGTCCCAACTGTGCCATTTGCTAGTGAAACAAACTTTGCATTTTATTTAACCTCTCCGAGCTCCACTTTCCATATCTGTACAATGAAGACAACACTGTACCTACTTAAAAGTTTCTATGAGAGTTAGATATGACCCTTGGCAAATATGTGCCATGGTGGTTGATACACAGTAAGCTTCAATTAAGTACTGTAGACCCAAGGACAGCAACAGACTACTGACAGATAATAGTCTGGCCCGGGGGGCGGGGGGGGGGGGGAGAGAAGTAATTATGCTCGTGTGTTTTTAAGCCAATAGTTTAAGAGCCAGTTTTAAATCAACCGAAATAAGAGCTTCTTCGTTCATTTTAATTCCATTACATATAGGCAGTATGCTAGGCGTTGTGGGTTATAAGGATAAAGAAGACATGGTTTCACCTTCCAGTGAGCACTAAATCTCAGGGGGGGAAAGGAATATCACCCAGGAATACAAGGGACTGTAATAAGTACCATATGATTATCAAAGGACTCTCTAATATCAGATAGAGAGTGATTGTGCTGGTTTATGAGATCAGGGAAAGCTTCAAGGAGGAGGAAGTATTTATACTGAGTCTCAAATAATCAGTAGGGTTTTGAGAAATGGAAGTCAGGTAGCTGACTGAAAAACTGAATAGAAAGAAATAGGGTCAGAAACAAGACATGAAGAAGATTGAGTATATATTCATTCACTCACTTATTCATTCATGTGATAGATATTGGGTGTTTTAGTTTGGTCAGAATACAGAACATGTGTGAGGAAGTCAGGACTACATCTCTGAACAGGTAGGTTGGACTCCAGACATGGAGGACAATATGGTATCCACTAAGCTATGATCCCACATATGGGAGAGTCAGAAGTTCTTTATGAACAAGAGTAATTAGAAATGAGACAAACTTCTGCTTCTAAGAGGATTACCCTATAAGTTGGATGTTCTTAAAGGAATCCTGGTGGCAGGTAGTGAGGACCCTAAGATTTGAGGGTGGCAATAAGAACATTTTGGAGGACAGTTAGCAGGATTGATCACTATTTGGAGAAGGGCATAAACCCAAAATAAATTAAGTTACTCACATGTGTGACTCATGAAATAATGAGTCATTGTCAAGTTTTCAAGTCAGGAAGAAGCTGATGGGGGAAAGAGATGGAAGGAATGATGAGGCTAAGGTCAAATGAACATAATGGTTTTGAGGTTTTCATGGGAAACCTGAAGAAATCTTATGGTGAACAGAATCACCAAGGAGGCAAAGAAGGGGAGAAAGGACAGAACTTTGGTGGATGCCTATTTCTAACAAGTATAAAAAAAGAACAGAAATCAGTGGAGAAGCAGCTAGAGATATCAGAAGAAAGTCTAAAGAGCACAGGTCACCCAAGCAAAAGGAAATTTCAAGAAGTAGATGATAAGCAGCACCATGGCTTCCAAGAGTTTGATGAAAAGTGATGAGAAATAAACATGAAATTTAGTGACTAGAAAGTCATGGGTGACCTTAAAGAAAACAATTTTAGCAGACAAGAGAGGTCAAACACAGATTACAGAGTCAGCAGGTCAACGTGAGATTAGAAAATGGCACTTGAGAGTAGATTGGTTTTGTGAAATTTGGCAGCACGCCCCAAATGGAGTTACAAGAAAATCCCATGGTCAATTTTATCTGCAACAATAATTCCTTTAATATGTTAACTGCTTGCATCACTTTTGTTCAAAGTACTTTAATTCACATTACTTAATGTTATTCTCACAACCACTTTGTAAGGCCAGGAGGTCAGGTACTAGTTTCCTCATTCATATAATATAAAGAGATCAGAGATATTCAGCAACTTATGCCAGGTCACAGACCTAATAAACAACATAGGCAGGACAAGGACCTAGGTCTTCTATCTCCTAGTCCAAAACCATTTCCATTGCTCCAAACCAAATATACAGGGACCTCTTGGCAATATGTCTCATGCTACCTGGCAATGAAAGTTTACAAATGACATATAAAGCCCATATGAAATGAAAAGCATATGGTGCATCAGAGACAAGGTAGGCTTTTCTTTTTCCAGCCCACTGGAGATATGAGGGTTAACTTGAATTTGACTTTCCCAACCAGACACTTCGTGCAATGAGATCAGGATTTCAGATTATCTTTCTCTCATTGTTTCATGTGGAGTAGCCAACCAAGGATAACCATTACTTTGCCAGTGTCTTGATTTGCCTACTGCCTTTCTATCATCAAAGAAGCTAATAATAACCCAACTTCCTGAATCTCCCAAACCCATTTATTTTTTAATAATCTATATTGGAATCCTTACTCTTTTCTTTGATGTATGCAAGAACCTAACGACTAATATTATTGGTGGTGACAATAAAAGTTCTGGATATTCAAAGTCAGGAGGGATGAGATGGCAGTGAAATTTACTGGGATGCTTTCCTTAAGAAAGGAGACCATCTGGCTTTTCTCCATGGAAGCATGATTTCTTAGTTCCTACCACTGACATCCATTCTCCTCTGTCTTCTAATCCTTAGCCATGATTACTAGTTGATGCACAATTTTTTAAAAAGAGTCAAACAAACCAAGATGTTCCATGGATATGATAGCACTCTCCTGGATGTTAATCTCAGAGAACAAGTACCTTTGGATAAAACAAGGACATGATACACTAGACTCTTCTAATTCATGAGCCATGAGAATTAGGTAGAATTACAGCATGCTTCAGGAGCCATTGGTTCACAACTAATCATGAACTGTATTTTGAACATGGATCTCTGTACTATTCAGATATTTGTGTGCTCTTGGGAGCTGTCATTGTCACTGACTGCTCCCTCAAAGAATCCAAGTTTAAGAATTTTTAGTGGAAGTAGTGACTTGCTGGCCCAGGAGAGCACTTAGTTCAGTGGCGGGAGAAGGTGCTAGAGGGTGAGACTTCTAAACAGTGGGGTTCCTTTCCTTCTTTGCTCATCACCTGCCATAATGCTCTAGGTTTCTGAATAACATGCACCTTGGAGAAACATGGTATCGTGGATAACATCTATCTATTATTCTATTAGTCATGGACTTACCTCCCCTGGGAACCATGTGTGACCCTCATGAATCCCCTACTCCTTACCTTTCTCTTCCAAGGCCACCAACAATGCCAAACCTGAAAGGCTTGTTCCATGAAATTTTCCTCCGGATCACATCCCTTTCTTTTAGTCCTTCAGTAATGGTGGGGGGTTAAAATATTAATTTTTCAGAAACTGTTCATTAAGTATCTACTATGTCCTAAGTCTGAGCACTCCAAATGAATAAAAATCATTTAGTCTCACAACAAACTCATGAGGCAGGTATTTTCCCACTTAGCTAATAGAGAAGCCAAGATCAAGTGAAATAAAGGAACTTGCCAAAGGCCACAGGCAAGTTAGTTGTGGAGCAGCCTGTATTCAGACCCAGGTAGCCCAGTTCCTGAGCTCTTATACTTAAAAACTATGTTCTTTGTTAAGTTCAAGTGTGGGTTTGGGTGGAGATGCTGTGGTGGTAATCTGGACACCACACAAAGCATTTGCAAAGGGGCCTCAGGGGGCTGAAATCCAGCCTCCCTCCACTCACAGGACCGTGAGCCACAGGGCAGCATGCAGCAGCTGAATCTAGGGGTCAGCCACATCTGAAATTGGATTCTGGCTCTGTCCTCACTAGCTTAACAATACCATAAAGTGCTTAGCATGGTGCTGGCAAAGAACACGTACTCAATAAATTTGTTTATATTGGTATGCGCTAAAATGCCCAATGATGTTACATTTCTGCTTCTGCCTTTCTCTGCTTCCTCAAAAGCAGAACTATAAATTACCTAGGTGGTCTTCAGAAGGGCACATCACTTTGAGGCATTAGTGGTACTTCCCTATCTCACATGTAGCAGGGTAGAGAACTCTCACAGTCAATGCCATCATAGAGGAGTGAGAAGGTAGTGATATTGTTAGGGAAAGAACACTTCTTTGGGCTACTCATCTTCACAGAAGCTTATTCCCTTGGGGGCATCAGCATAGCCACCCTTAGGAGAGGAGGATGCCAGCTTCTCAGGTATGAAAAGGCAATGTAACAGCATCTTTCTGTGTTAGGACTATTGAAAACAACAGTCTGTCTGACTCCTAGGAGAAAAAGGAGACTGGGAGCCAAATGGGAGCAATAGCCCAGCTACCTGGAAACTTGAGAGATAACTTTGGAAAGAATAAAACTGCTAAGAACCAAGAACCATGACTGTAGGAGCCTAAGTGAAGTAAGGGGCACTCTTGAAAAATTAGGTAGTGAGGAAATAGATTCAACTCTCTCAGAGGAGCCAAGACCTGGTTCATCAGCTTCCAGCATCATTTCCAGATTACTCAGGACCAGCTGTCAACAGCAACACATGAGACAGAGATAAGTAATGATCAGACTGTCCCCTCTTGCATGTAAAACCCTGAATAACCTTCACATTCTTTCTGCTCCTAGAATCTAATTTGTGGTTCTTGGAAACTTCAAGAGATGGAGACCTCAAAAAAAAAAAAAAGGTAAAACTTCCTGCAATTCTAACACAGAGAACTCAGACAGGATTTGGTTGAAAAATAAAAGAAAGGTGACAATATTTTACCCCAGATTTCGGAAGCTCTTATTATTTATGACTATTGTTATTATTTATAAGGGTGAGGATGGGGACAATAAGTGCCTCATGAAGAGAAAGCAGCCCAGCCTCCCTTCACATTTTCCAACAGGAATGAGAAAAAAGAGTCAATGCAGGGTAAGGACTATAATCCCCTGCATGTCTTCTGTTTGAGGCTCCACCAGTGGAGTGGCCTTGAGTGTCCGTGAGGAAATTGTTCCCCTTGAGGAGTAATTGGGGGAGAATGTGTGGTTAATGAGCAGAAGAAGATATTTAGATCTAGGAATAATTGTTTTTGTAAACATTTCCAATTCAGGCAATGAAGCAATGACTAGTTCACAAGCTCTATTAATGTTTATAGAATTACATATAGAAATTGTATTTACCCTCATTGCTGGGAGAATTAAATTAATCTCAATAAGGGCAAATAAATGTATAGAGGACCCATATAAGACCCCCAGATTTCCAGCAGAAATCAGTGCTTTTCCTTCTGAACTCCTCCCAAAGTGGTCTCTATTTACAAAGAGTCAGTCTGAGTGAATACCTCAGTGGCAACATTTCCACTGTGGATCTTGTAAGGACAAATGGAGTTTATGAGATTTCAACTGATTTTTCAAAGTACTTCCCCAGCTATTATTTCCACTGGTTATGACAACCCTGTGATGTAGGCCAGATATCTGGGAAGACCATTCAGGCACAGAAATGTTCCACTCTTTTTCAGAGCTTGCATAGCTGCTAGGTTTCATGATAGACCTGAAATTAGAACTCAGTCCCTCTCTTGCCAGCCCAGCCTCCTGATAAGCAGCACACCGAGTTTACAAATAAGAAAAAATAAGCAAAGAATGACGGTGTTGTCATTGACGTAGACTATGTGTCCTAATAAGCATAAAGCTAAGGTACCAACCACAGAAGCATCGAAAAATCATGCATTTTGTTTATAAGACAAGCCGGAACAAAAACAAACAAATAGTTGCCTTTTTACCACTTACTAAATGCTTGCTATATACATTACAATGCAATATACATTATATATTTTTTTCTCAGTACTTAACTTTAGGAGGACGGTATTAATCTCCCCACATTAGATGAAGAATATGAGACTCCAAAAAATGGAATAACTTGCTTTGATATAGAAGTAAGCGTTGTGTACTTGAGTCTCTGTCTCATATATGCTTCTGCCCTCATGCTGGGTGGAACCCTTCCCACTTAGCTCAGGAGTGGACTCATTAAGAACTTTACCCAGCCTAGCAGAGACCAGAACTGCTGGCAAGCTTCCACTGTCAATGAACTATTACAAGACCAGGAGGAAGAGCCTTCACAGTGTCTGGCTGGGGCCTAAAGCTCCCCCAGACTGTGGCACCATCACTGTGTATGTGTGCAGTGTGGTTCTGCATCTGGGCACAACTGTGTCTGCCCAGGCCCTGGGCCTCTGGTTAAGTGTCCCTCTCACTCCCTTTGAGAACCAGGGGCTTCATGCAAGATATGGTCTACTTTAAACTTGTTTTCAAGAAAGCCTGTACTTTCAGTTGGTTGAGCATCCAGCTTTGGCTCAGGTCATGATCTCACAGTTCATGAGTTTGAGCTCTGTGTCAGGCTCGCTGCTGTCAGCGCGGAACCCGCTTCAGATACTCTGTCCCTCTCTCTCTCTTTGCCTCTCCCCTGCTTGTGCTCTCTCTCTCTTTCTCTCTCAAAAATAAAAACTTTTTTTTTAAAAAAGGCCCTACTTCCATTCTAATCAAAGTGTACAATATCCACAAGGAGTTTAAAAAATTACTCTTTTCAGGAGTGTATTTATGGAAAAACGACTAAAGCTCGAACATACAAATTCTCAGAGAACCAAGGAGCCATCCTGGATTCCCTGAAATCCCATATTGTGCGTGAGGAGGAGACAACACTGCTCCTTCCATGAGTGGGGGCAGTTTTAGGCATCCGGAAAAAAAGCTATTTTCCACATTTATCATTAATGACATTGCCTTGGATGTCTATCTGCATGTAACTTGAAATAATCCTTACTCCCCCACTACCACCACCAAAAATGTTTTTGGAATAAACTACACTAAAAACTTGAACTCCAAATTGAACCAAATTCAATTGTTATATTTTATTAACTAATAGAGAACATTTAAATGCTTAAGTTTGGGGGGGGGGTCATTTTTGAGGTCATTCTTGATGATGCCCCCCATGAAGCCGTGTTTATGACTCACACTTGAATAAATATTGCCATCACCTGATTCAATATGAGTCAATCATATTGCACATCCTGGTAAGTTGGAGTCACAATTAAAATTCTATTCAAATACAAGTTGTCTCTTGAAGCCCAGGCCTGTGGCCACACTATCTTCTGACACATGAGAAAGTCACTCTGCAGGGAGAGAAGAATGGAATAGGAAGCAGGATTGAGACACTGAGACAATCCCACCTTGAGTTCTGGTGCTTTCTCTTCTAGGTTCCAGACTCTTTACTGAGACCAGGTTCCTAGGCTCTGAAAGATGCACCTGGTTTTGCATAAGAACCAACCAAAATATGGTGGAAGTGAAGAGTAAGCAGTAGTTTTCTCACACTGGCTTTGTTAACTTCTGGAGTTTCAAATGACAGATTCATTAGGCAGTATAAGAAAGTGATTAAAAATTTTTCATGCCAGTAAGTTTTGAACCCAGTGCTGTAACTAGGACAATTTACTCCCTCTGAAGTCCTATATGTCCATTTATAAAATGAGAATTATCACCCTAACCTCATAAGATTGCTGAAAAAATTACCTTATGTATACATAGTGAGCTGTTTTTGTGGTAATAATTAGGCCACAGACCACTGGAGAGAAGCTCCAGAAAGGGCAAAGGTCACATCATGGAAGGTCTTATGTGCTATGCTAAGGGGTGAGATTTTATATTTCAGGCAACCAAGTAATTTAAGGGCTTTGTGGAGGGACACATAAGGTCAAATTTGCATTTCAAAGAGATCCTAGAGAGAGTACTGGGCAGGAAAATTTGGAAAAGAGATGGCAAGTAGATAAAAGGGGCCTAGAGTAGTGAGAAGGTTGTGGCCACAGTGTACGGGACAATGATGAAAGCTGCGGGCATTGGGTTTAGAGAGTGGAAGACAGCCATCTCCTAGCTCTCTCTGAGGGCAGAAAATTAGATTTATGAATGGAGGGGATTCAGTTCCTCCCATTGCACAATACCTATGGAGAGGGTTGTTTTGGTTTTTTTTTTTTTTAAGTCACCTGTCCACAAAGTATACCATAATAGAAAAAGTGTTCTATATTTCAGGACCATAGCAAATAGATATCATAATATCATGGGAGCTTGAGTTTCTAACAATATCACTATTGCTTTTAATCCCCACAGTCAGACCCCAGGATGGCAAATCTCTTTATTTAAAATAAACCCCAAATAAAACCCTGCATTAGCCGTTATAGCACAGAACCAAAGTGTCACTGTTCTTTATCTAAAAAGATATGATATATCAAAAACAGTATGCCAACAAGTAGAATAACTATGTTAAGGGTCATTGTTCAGGAAAAATCAGAGGGAATCAGTGGCTTTATCTTTTGGGCCACACATGAAGCAGGCTCGGAGCCCCTGCTTTGCCAGACACCAGCTCTAAGCTCACTGCTTGAATATGGGCTCCCCAGACAGCATCAAGAGGACAGATGAAATGTTTCAGTTGCCCACAATTAGTTTAGAAACTCAATAAATATATATGTCAGGCATGTGACTAACCATTTCTTTTTTTGTCTGTGCTTATTCTAATTATAGTTGAGAGTGGGGAGCACAGAAAGAAATTAAGTTTCATAGAAATGCCTGATTTACAGGATACAAATGAAACTCTTATAACAGTCTTGGAATTAAGACAAAAGATGAAGTCTGTTCTATGAGTCCTGTATTGCAAACTGAAGGCATCTGGGCCCCTACCGTCTCTAACCTTCTCTTCCCTTCCCTGGCCCACTCCCCATGCCTGCTCCTTACTCACACACACACACACACACACACACATCATTTCTGACACTATATTTAACACTCCAGTTCATCTTTCAGGCTGGAGCGAGTGGGACCTCATCCTCTTTCTGAAATCCAACAATTCTAAAACCTGGAATTATTTCCTCAAGAACAATAAAATTGGGGAGGAGCCAAGATGGTGGAACAGCATGGAAGCTTTTTGTGCATCTAGCACTCATGAAATACAGCCAGACCAAAACTAAACCATCCTACACACCTATAAAACTGATTGGAGGATTAACACAACAATCTGCACAAACTGAACCACAGAATTCAGCGGGTACTCAGCGTGGAGAGGTAAACTTGGGGAGAGAGAAGCCTGCGGTGGGCAGGGAGCCGCTTTTGCAGGTGGAGAGAGGACGGAGATGGGGAGAGAAGATGGGGAAAGCACCCCTCCCAAAAGCAGCTG
This sequence comes from Prionailurus viverrinus, assembly GCF_022837055.1. NCBI lineage: Eukaryota > Metazoa > Chordata > Mammalia > Carnivora > Felidae > Prionailurus > Prionailurus viverrinus. Next base: position 23,500,405 of record NC_062571.1, on the reverse strand, counting down.
GAGAGAAAGTAGAAAATTGGAAACAGCAGGGACTAAACTAAAAAGGGAAAAAGGAGAAAGGAGAAAGGAGAAGGTTTAAATTCCATTAAGACTGTAAACAAAAGGGAGCACAAAGGCTGCAACTCCACAGCTCAACACCTGGTGGTGCTCTGGTGGGAAGGGCGAATCCCCAGGAACAGAGTGGGGTCCCGGAGGTTCTCGGGCCACACGGGAAAAATGGGCTCCACTGCTGGAAGGACATTTGGTAGAGACAGTTGAAGCCACCTGGTCCCAGCTGACCCCAGAAGGTGGCCACTTTCACTGGTGCTGGGACAAGGTCATTGAGGGTGAAGCCTGGTGCCAGATGTGTGTTGTGATTTTCCATAATCACTGAAATGTTGCTGCTACACTGTCCTGCAAACTTTTTGGGGGGCAGGCTGGCACCTGGCCAGTCTCAGGGCACTGGCAACAGCAGGATCCACCAGGAGTTCCTGGGTGTAGCTGATATTCGGCCATTGCTCATTCGGCCATTGCTCGGTGAGACCTTCCCGTAGAGGGGCAGAACAGGTCAAAGCCGCAGTCTTTCAGAAGTAAGGGGCCAGGGAAAATAGCCACATCTGAGAAAAAATTGGGAGAGAGGTACCGCCTGGGCCTGGTCACAGAGAGTGAAAAAGCAGGGAGTGGGTGAGAGCTGAAGAAAGAAGACCGGTGCGCGACTGCTGATCCGGGAGAACGGACTAGGTAGCTGGGTGGCGCCATTTTCACCACTCCTGCGCATGCACATATGCACCTACAAGCACCACAACAATCAACCCCAGTAGGTTAGCAGTGCCATCTAGTGGAGAGAGGAGCTGTTACACCAAGCCCCGCCCAACAGGGCCAACTTCGCCCTTCAAGAACACAAGCCTCACCGCCAGATTAATTTATGGACTATAAAGAGCTACATAGACTGACCTCTAGGGGAAAACGAAGAAATTTCAGTCTTACTTCAATCTGTTAGCAGGTTCATCTATTCAATTTTTTTTCATTTTTTTTCTTTTTCCTTTTTCTCTTTTACAATTCTTTTCTTTTTCTTGAATACAGAAAGAGAAAAAACTCATTTTTATTTTCAATTTTATTAAAAATATTTGTGTTTAATTTTTATTACTATATTTTTCACTTTTGTGTAAATTTTTTTGAAATTCTACTTTACTTCCATCATTTTATTTTAGTCTACTTCAGTGTACTCACCTTTTCAAATTTTCAGACAATTTCCTTTTTTTCTTTTTTTTTCTTTTTTTCTCTTTTTTATTTCTTTTCTTTTTCTTGAATGCAGAAAGAGAAAAACTTCATTTTTACTTTAAATTTCTTTTAAAAATATTTTTATTTAATTTCTATTACTATATTTTTTGCTTTTATGTAATTTTTTCCGAATTCTATCTTACTCCCATCATTTTATTTTAATATACTACAGTGTATTCACTTTTTCAAATTTTCAAATGATTTCTTTTTTCTTTTTTCTTTTTTTATCTTTTTTCTCTTTTTTGTTTCTTTTTTTCTTAAATACAGAAAATGAAAAAATTCATTTATTTTTAATTTTTATTAAAAATATTTTTCTTTATTTTTTTCTACCGTATTCTTTATTTTGTGTATATTTTTTCAAATTATATTTTACCCCCATCATCTCATTTTAGTCTACTCAGTGTATTCATTTTCTCAAATTCTCAAATGATTTCCTTTTTTTCACTCCACCCCCCTTTTTTTCTCTAATCTATCAAACCACTTTCAACACCAGGACCAAAACACACCTAGGATCTAGCAACATCTATTCAATTTGTATGTGTGTGTGTATGTGTGTGTGTTTAATTTTTAATTTTAATATTTTTTTATTTTAATTTTTTTAATTTTAATTTTTCTACCTCATTAATTACTTTTCTCCCTTCAAAATGACAAAATTAAGGAATTCACCCCAAAAGAAAGAGGACAAAGAAACAACAACCATGGATTTAACCAACACAGATACAAGCAAGATGTCTGAACCAGAATTTAGAATCACAATAATAAGAATACTAGCTAGAGTCAAAAATAGATTAGAATCCCTTTCTGCAGAGATAAGAAAAAGTAAAAAATAGCCAGAATGAAACTAAAAATGCTATAACTGAGCCGCAATCACAGATGGATGCAGCAGCGGCAAGGATGGACAAGGCAGAACAGAGAATCAGCGATATAGAGGACAAACTTCTAGAGAATAACAAAGCAGAAAAAAAGAGGGAGATTAAGGCAAAAGAGAACGATTTAAGAATTAGAGAAATCAGTGACTCATTAAAAAAGAACATCAGAATCATAGGGGTCCCAGAAGAGGAAGAGAGAGAAATAGGGGTAGAAGGGTTATGTGAACAAATCGTACCAGAAAACTTTCCTAACCTGGGGAAAGACACAGACATCAAAATCCAGGAAGCACAGAGGACCCCCATTAGATTCAACAGAAACCCACCATCAACAAGGCATATCATAGTCAAATTCACAAAATACTCAGGCAAGGAGAGAATCATGAAAGCAGCAAGGGAAAAAAAAGTCCCTAACCTACAAAGGAAGACAGATCAGGTTTGCAGCAGACCTATCCACAGAAACTTGGCAGGCCAGAAAGGAGTGGCAGGATATATACAGTGTGCTGAATCAGAAAAATATGCAGCCAAGAATTCTTTATCCAGTAAGGCTGTCATTCGAAATAGAAGGAGAGATAAAAAGTTTCCCAGACAAACAAAAATGAAAGGAGTTTGTGACCACTAAACCAGCCCTGCAAGAAATTTTAAGGGGGACTTTCTGAGGGGAGAAAAGATGAAAATGTGTGTGTGTGTGTATACCAAAAGCAACAAAAGATTAGAAAGGACCAGATAACACCACCAGAAACTCCAACTCTACAAGCATCATAATGGCAATTAATTCATATCTTTCAGTACTCACTCTAAACGTCAATGGACTCAATGCTCCAATCAAAAGATATAGGGTAACAGAATGGATAAGAAAACAAGATCCAGGTATATGTTGTTTACAAAGAGACCCACTTTAGACCTAAAGACACCTTCAGATTGAAAATGAGGGGATGGAGAACCATCTATCATGCTAATGGTCAACAAAAGAAAGCTGGAGTAGCCATACTTATATCAGACAACTTAGTCTTTAAAATAAAGACTGTATCAAGAGATGCAGAAGGTCATTATATCGTAATCAAGAGGTCTATCCACCAAGAAGACCTAACAATTGTAAACATTTATGTGCCAAATGTGGCAGCACCCAAATATATAAATCAATTAATCACAAACATAAAGAAACTCATCAATAGTAATACCATAATAGGAGGAGACTTCAAACCCCACTCACAGCAATGGACAGATCATCTAATCAAAAAATCAACAAGGAAACAATGGCTTTGAATGACACACTGGACCAGATGGACTTAACAGATATATTCAGAACATTTCATCTTAAAGCAGCAGAATATACATTCTTCTCCAGTGCACATGGAACGTTCTCCAGAATAGACCATATACTGGGACACAAACCAGCCTTAAGTACAAAAAGATCGAGATCATACCATGCATGTTTTCAGACCACAATGCTATGAAACTCAAGATCAACCACAAGAAAAAATTTGGAAAGGTAACAAACACTCGAGACTGGAGAACATCCTACTAAAGAATGAATGGGCTAACCAAGAAGTTAAAGAGGAAATTAAAACGTATATGGAAGCCAATGAAAATGATAACACCACAACCAAAAACCTCTGGGATGCAGCAAAGGCGGTCATAAGAGGAAAGTATATAGCAATCCAGGCCTTCCTAAAGAAGGGAGAAAGATCTCAGATACACAACCTAACCTTATGCCTTAAGGAGCTGGAAAAAGAACAGCAAATAAAACCCCAAACCAGCAGAAGACAGGAAATAATAAAGATTAGAGCATAAATTAATGCTATCAAAACCAAAAACACAGTAGAACAGATCAATGAAACCAGAAGCTGGTTCTTTGAAAGAATTAGCAAAATTGATAAACCACTAGCCAGTCTGATCAAGAAGAAAAAGGAAAGGACCCAAATAAATAAAATCAAGAATGAAAGAGGAGAGATCACAACCAACACAACAGAAATAAAAACAATAGTAAGAGAATATTATGAGCACTTATATGCCAATAAAATGGGTAATCTGGAAGAAATGGACAAATTCCTAGAAACATATACACTACCAAAGCTGAAACAAGAAGAAATAGAAAATTTGAACAGACCCATAACCAGTAAGGAAATCAAATTAGTAATCAAAAATCTGCCAAAAAACAAGAGTCCAGGGCCAGATGGCTTTCCAGGAGAATTCTACCAAACATTTAAGGAAGAGTTAACACCTACTCTCTTGAAACAGTTCCAAAAAATAGAAATGGAAGGAAAACTTCCAAACTCTTTCTATGAGGCCAGCATTACCTTGATTCCAAAACCAGACAGAGACCCCACTAAAAAGGAGAACTATAGACCAATTTCCCTGATGAACATGGATGCAAAAATCCTCAACAAGATATTAGCCAACTGGATCCAACAATACATTAAAAAAATTATTCACCACGACCAAGTGGGATTTATCCCTGGGATGCAGGGCTGCTTCAATATCTGCAAAACAATTAACATGATTTATCACATCAATAAAAGAAAGGACAAGAACCATATGATCCTCTCAATAGATGCAGAGAAAGCATTTGACAAAATACAGCATCCTTTCTTGATAAAAACCCTCAAGAAAGTAGGGATAGAAGGATCATACCTCGAGATCATAAAAGCCACATATGAACAACCCAACACTAATATCATCCTCAATGGGGAAAAACTGAACGCTTTCCCTCTAAGGTCAGGAACAAGACAGGGATGTCCACTTTCGCCACTGTTACTCAACATAGTAGTGGAATCAGACAACACAAAGAAATAAAAGGCATCCAAATCGGCCAGGAGGAGGTCAAACTTTCACTCTTCGCAGATGACATGATACTCTATATGGAAAAACCCAAAAGATTCCACCAAAAAACTGCTAGAACTGATTCATGAATTCAGCAAAGTTGCAGGATATAAAATCAATGTACAAAAATCGGTTGCATTCCTATACATCAACAATGAAGCGACAGAAAGAGAAATCATGGAATCGATCCCATTTACAGTTGCACCAAAAACCGTACCTAAGAATAAATCTAACCAAAGAGGTGAAAAATCTACACACTGAAAACCATAGAAAGCTTATGAAAGAAATTGAAGAAGACACAAAAAAATGGAAAAATATTCCATGCTCCTGTATAGGAAGAACAAACATTGTTAAAAGGTCGATACTACCCAAAGCAATCTACATATTCAATTCAATCCCTATCAAAGTAACACCAGCATTCTTCTCAGAGCTAGAACAAATAATCCAAAAATTTGTATGGAAGTAGAAAAGACCCCGAATAGCTAAAGCAATCTTTAAAAAAAAAAAACCAAAGCAGGAAGCATCACAATCCCAGACTTCAAGCTATACTACCAAGCTGTAATCATCAAGGACAGTATGGTACTGGCACAGGAACAGACACTCAGATCAATGGAACAGAATAGAGAACCCAGAAATGGACCCAGAAACGTATGGCCAAGTAATCTTTGACAAAGCAGGAAAGAATATCCAATGAAATAAAGACAGTCTCTTCAGCAAGTGGTGCTGGGAAAACTGGACAGCGACATGCAGAAGAATGAACCTGGACCATTTTCTTACACCATACACAAAAATAAACTCAAAATGGATGAAAGACCTCAATGTAAGACAGGAAGCCATCAAAATCCTTGAGGAGAAAGCAGGCAAAAACCTCTTTGATCGTGGCCACAGAAGCTTCTTACTCAACAAGTCTCCAGAGGCAAGGGAAACAAAAGCAAAAATGAACTACTGGGACCTCATCAAAATACAAAGCTTCTGCACAGTGAAGGAATCAATCAGAAAAACTAAAAGTCAACCGACAGAATGAGAGAAGATATTTGCAAATGACATATCAGATAAAGGGTTAGTATCCAAAATCTATAAAGAACTTATCAAATTCAACACCCAAAAAACAAATAATCCAGTGAAGAAATGGGTGAAAGACATGAATAGACACTTTTCCAAGGAAGACATCCAGATGGCCAACTGACACATGAAAAAATGCTCAACATCACTCATCATCAAGGAAATACAAATCAAAACCACAATGAGATACCACCTTACACCTGTCAGAATGGCTAACATTAACAACTCAGGCAACAAAAAATGTTGGTGAGGATGCGGAGAGAGAGGGTCTCTTTTTCATTGTTGGTGGGAATGCAAGCTGGTGCAGCCACTCTGGAAAACACTATGGAGGTTCCTCAAAAAGCTAAAAATAGAATTACACTATGATTCAGCAGTTACACTACTAGGCATTTATCCACGGGATACAGGTGTGCTGTTTCGAAGGGATACATGCACCCCCATGTTTATAGCAGCACTATCGACAATAGCCAAAGTATGGAAAGAGCCCAAATGTCTATTGATGGATTAATGGATAAAGAAGATGTGGTGTAGGGGCGCCTGGGTGGCACAGTCGGTTAAGCGTCCGACTTCAGCCAGGTCACGATCTCGCGGTCTGTGAGTTCGAGCCCCGCGTCGGGCTCTGGGCTGATGGCTCAGAGCCTGGAGCCTGTTTCCGACTCTGTGTCTCCCTCTCTCTCTGCCCCTCCCCCGTTCATGCTCTGTCTCTCTCTGTCCCAAAAATAAATAAACGTTGAAAAAAAAAATTTAAAAAAAAAAAAAGAAGATGTGGTGTATATATACAATGGAGTATTACTTGGCAATCAAAAAAAATGAAATCTTGCCATTTACAACTACATGGATGGAACTGGAGGATATTATCCTAAATGAAATTAGTGAGAGAAAGACAAAAATCATATGACTGCACTCATATGAGGACTTTAAAAGACAAAACAGATGAACATAAGGGAAGGGAAACAAAAATAATATAAAAACAGGGAGGGGGACAAAACGGAAGAGACTCATAAATATGGAGAACAAACTGAGGGTTGCTGGAGGGGTTGTGGGAGGGTGGATGGGCTAAATGGGTAAGGGGCATTATGGAACCTACTCCTGAAATCATTGTTTCACTATATGCTAACTGATTTGGGTGAAAATTTTTAAAAATAAAAAATAAAATAAATTAAAAATTTTAAAAAAGGAACAATCAATGGTGTGATTTCCATGTGAATGCCCTGTAGATGGCAGATGTTATGTATATATAGAATATTCCTCAGAATACAATTGTTAAGAAGAACCAGTTTACTTTTTGTGGTGTTTAAATCCATAGGTCCTCCCAATGCCTTGACACATAATAGATTTTGCAAGACAGCTCTAGGAATTCAGTGTTTCCTAGCCTTAGCACTTATGAACTGTATAACCTTGTACAGGTTTGTTAACGTTCTCCCTGAGCGTCAATTTCTTCAACCATAAAATGGGGGTAATAATAGTACCTACATCATAGTCAATAGGGTGGGGGTGAGGGTTAGTTAACAGTTCAAGAAAAGCCCTCAGCACAGTGTCAGGCATACACTATGCATTCAGTAAATGTTATGTTACCACTATCTTAATTATTAGTATTACTATTTCTGTTGGTCTGAAAAAAAATGATAATGAAGAGAGACGAAAAATTATTGAGGCTCCTCCCAGATACAATTCACCCAACATTTGTTAGTGTCTCGCATATGTTGCTTTGAAGTGACTGGTGCTTTCAGCTTCATGGACAGTCATGGCTCTCTCCCCCTCTCCTTCCCCTTCTGAGTGGGTCCAAGCTGAACCTGAACTCTGTTCAAAGGATATACTTGAGGAAGGGAACAAGGCTGTACTGGAGGCAGGTGGTGCAAACCCAAATCCTGTCTCTGACACCTAAACAAGTTCTTTAAGCGTTCCAAATCCTTACTTCCTCCTCTACCATGGGCACAAATATATCCATCTATGGAATGGTTGTCATTATTAGGCTGAATGAAAGAATACATGTAAAAGAAATGTAGAATATAATCATGGAAGGAAACAGGGCCAAGTGTTGCCTTCCCAAGGATACATGCCATAAACTCAAGGAATCCCTCCTTCATGAAACTCTAAAGGTTGACAGACACCTATCAGGGCACAATGGCTTCCATAGATGAGCTTGACTATTACATCTATTCCATATCCTATCAAAGAAGGGGCAAGCATCCATAGGACAGGAACCAGGTGATATCAATGTCCTAGGCGCCATCTCCTATATTTGGCTCCCATTAGCTCTCTCTTCCTTCAAGTCTCTGCTGTGAGGTTTACTTTGTAATGAAGTCCTTTTAAATTTAATGGGGAGGGTAAGTATCCTGCCTCTTCTCTGATTATATAAAGAAAACTCAAGTCCAAGCTTAAACTAGTGAAAGAAAGTCATTTAACAACCACAGACAGGTATGGGTAATTGTTGATTTCTTTTTTTTTTTTAATAAATGTGAGCTTTGAAGGCCACAAGCTGCCTCTTAATAGATAAATAATAGATAAATAAATAATAGATAATAGATAAATAATGCCTCTTAATAGATAAATCTTTATTTAATCACTGCTTGCCTTGTGTTAGAACACAAAGAATACAGTTGGAAAAAAATTAATGACAATATTGTATCAAAGAGAAAAATAAGGATAAGGAAATGAAAGGAAATTGGGGTAAGGACATAAAAAAGGCACAGCCACCTGGGTGGCTCAGTCAGTTGAGTGTCTGACTCTTGATTTCAGCTCAGGTCATGATCTCATGGTTCAAGGGTTTGAGACCTGCATTGGGCTTCTCACTGCTAGTGCAGAGCCTGCTTGGGACTCTCTCTCCTTCTCTCTCTGCCCTTCCTCCTACTCTCAAGCACGTGTGCTCTCTCTCGCCCTCTCTCTTTCACGCTCTCTCAAAAAAAATAAATAAATGACATTTTTTAAAAAAGATATAGCAAAAATTGTTAGAGGTAGGTCACAAGTTCTGTTTCATACTTCCAAATATTAAGAAATAATAATCAGCTGTGTGAGAGGTATAGCACGCAGGAGACAAAAAGCCAAATATTCTGGTACTGGGACTACAGACAGATTTTGCCTGTGAGACTTTATGAAGGAAGATAGTGTCATGGCTTCCAACTAGTCTCTCTGCATCTATGCTTGCCTGGGAAATCTGTCCTCCACTCAAAAACTAAAATGATCTTCCTAATGAACAAAGTTTATTATATTACTTCCCAGCTTAACACCTTTCAATGTCTTTTTGTCCTCGGGAAAATTTTGTTCTGAGAAGCGCTATACTTGTAAGTACTGTATTTAATAATCAGCTCTTGGAAGGGGGCAAAGACCCTGTCTTGTAGTACTTGCCAATTACTGTGGTGTGAATAGTCCTACCAAGGCCAATTTCAAGCTACCAAAGTGATGGCACTGAAAGCAGATTGGGATGAGATGTGAAACTGAACAAAAAGAACGTCACTTAACATGGGACTTGGGAGAACAGAAGAGTGAGGGTCTCGTGCCCAACAACTTGTCATCGATTGCAGACCTCAACAGGAGCCTACTTTACTACACCAGCAGGAGGAAGGAAGAATTTCTCCTGGCCCGCAAAAAAAGCTTGGCTGAAAAGAAAACACCACAACTCACCCAACGGGAAACCACCACCACCTTCTACTCTCATTTTCCCTCAGGGCAGCCCCTCCCAACTTCCTCCTTTTCTCTATAAAGTAACATTTCCTCCCTTTGCTCACCAGACTTGCCTTTGGTTGCCATAACTTGCGATTCCTTTGCTATTCCCAGATAAACCCATTTTGCTGGTAAAATAACTGACTGTTTTACTTTTAAGTTTGACAACACTATTGTATAGAATTTCCACTATACAGGGGAGCATGGGTGGCTCAGTTGGTTGAGTGTCTGACTTCAGCTTAGGTCATGATCTCACGGATAGTGGGTGCAAGCCCCATGTCGGGCTCTGTGCTGACAGCTCAGATCCTGGAGCCTGCTTTGGATTCTGTGTCTCCCTCTCTGCCCACTCGTGCTCTATCTCCCTCTCTCTCTCAAATAAATAAAAACATTAAAAAAAACTTTCAGAATTTCCACTATACAGATACAAGAGATATAAATAATCTCAAGAACATAGATAAGAGTAAAATGTAGTAAAGTAATTAGCAAGTGATAATTCTTAAGAATTATCTTTTTAAAATACAATTTAATTATAAACTTACATAATTGGATTTTTAATTAAAACTGTGTTAAAAAATACCTTGCAAAATTCTAGAATATTTAGCAGTTGACCATTAAAGCTGGTCCCATCATACCACTGCTCATAAGATATGTCCCCAGGTGTCTTCTCCAGGCTCATCTCTGTCTACTTGCCCTGCACACCTTCTGCTCCAGACATCCTGAGGCACTGCAAATACCTTTTTCCTATTTCAGACCCCTTATTTATGCTGTTCCCTTTGACTGGAAGATCCTGGCTAAGATCTTACTTGTCCTGCAGATCTCCATGTACACATTTTTCCCTCCAGGAAGTTTTCTCTAGCCCTGTAAACTGGTGTGGGAGTTGCATAGTACACTTAACCTTGCCCAAACCTGGGCTTTGTCCTTGGTTCCTTGAGGTAATATCACTTGAAATGTCCTGTCTGATACATGTCTGTTTATTTGGAGGATTTGGGCCACACCCAATAATATATGCTAACATTGGTAGAGGCTCTGGGCCACAGGATATCCCTGTGACTCCCAGAGGGGCTGGAAATGAAAATCATCCATGGATGGTCAACAATATCTATGCAACTGAGCACCAATAAAAACACTAGACACCAAGGTTCAGGAGATCTTTTCTCAGAACAGCAATGTTCTGTACATATTGTTACACATCACTGCTGAGAGATGTTCACACAGTCCATGACTCCACTGGGAGAGGACAACCAGAAACTTCCCATTTGGAATTTGCTGAGCTCTGCCCCAGGTACCACTTCCCTTGGCTGATTTTGATGTTTATCCTGTGTTGTAATAGGCCATAATTTTGAGTACAGTTGACCCATGGACAATATGAGTGTTAGGGGTGCTTCCCCCTGTGCAGTTGAAAATCTGCATATAAATTTTGACTCTCCCAAACCTAACTACTGATAGCCTACTATTGACAGGAAGCCTTACCAATAACATAGTCAATTAACACATATTTTGTACATTGTATGTATTATATACTGTATTCTTACAATAAAGTAAACTAGAAAAAAGAAAAGGCTATGAAGAAAACCATAAGGAAAAAGTGTACGGTACTCTATTTATTGAAAAAAATCTGCATAGAAGAAGACCCACATAGTTCAAACCTGTGCGGTTCAAGGATAAACAGTATAACCGCTTTCACTGACTTTCCGTGACTCCTTCCAGTAAATTATTGACGTTGAGTTGGTCTTGGAGACCCCAAACTTGCAATTGGTGTCAGAAGTGAGGGTAGTTTTGGGGATTCCAAAACTGTAAAGTGGACCTTTTAGGTGCTTTCACTTACTATGACACACATATCACCCTCTGGAGCTTTTGCCTATCTCTCTGAGAATAGGGACTGTGTCTTCACTACTGCATCCCTAGAACCTAACCCGTGGTAAAACGTAGCCACTCAAACATGGTGGTATGAATTCAATAGGCAATATTCTCACATAGATACAATAGCCACATACTTGTTCCCAAGGACAATTTTTATGATAGCTTGAATCAGTTAAACTAAGGGCAGTAATGCCTGAAGCACATTCAATAAAACCATTTCACAAGAAGCCAAGAACCATGTCTTTATATGATCTAATAATAATTTGATTATTTCACTTGATCTAATAATAATATTTAGACTATAATAGAATGGAAAATTATTCTTCAGATAAGTTTTTATCATGTTGTTTCTTCCACATGACCTTCTAATGAAAACTACACTGAAAAATATGAGGGCTTATTTTGGGGGACTTATTTGGAAGACAGATAAAAGGGTTGGCTCAGAAGCTTCCTAAGCCAGCTGAGTCCAGAGAAAGATTGACACAGACCTGAGTAATATACAAACATCTGACCAGAACACCTGGTTGAGCAGAGGGCTATCACAAGGTTGGAGACAGATAACAAAATTTCATTTATTTGTTCTTCATGAGAGTAAAAATGAGAACTTAACCTGGGTCTGCCACAAAAAAACATGACAGGTCAAGTTCTTTCACCCCTCTGAACCATAGTCTACTCATCTGCACAACAGGGATAAGAACAATCACTTTGTTTCACAAAGATGTTGCAGGGATCAGAGTGGGGAATAAGTGTAAGAACTTTGAAAATACCAGCATACATGTATAATGTTGTTCTTCTACTATTGGTAGACTAGAGACATGTCCTACTTGGACACTTATTTAATGGTATTTGAGATTGTTAATTAGTTGAAAACAAAATGCAGTAAATCATCAAGCTCTACCTGGTCGCAGGTCAGAACTGTAGTATAGTGGCAGCAGCTAATTTTTATCAAGTACTTAACATGTGCTGCACACTGGGAAAATCCCTTTATATCATTTTATCCTCATGACTCTGCAAGGTATGTATATCATTAGCCCCATTTTCAGATGAGGAAACTAAGGCTCAGGAGTATGAGGTAACTCGCCCAAAGTCACACGGTAAATAAAGAGAAGAGCTGAGCCTCGAGCCCAGATTTGTCTCTGCAAAACCCCAATTCTTACCACTACACAGACCTGCCCTTCTGTGGAAGGGGTAGGAGAGGAAATATGTGGTATGTTTTTGGCCATTGTGTAGCTATGCTTAGGGATTTCCTCACAGCTCTCTCCAGTATTCACACCAGGGCTGGGTGGGGTGAGGAAGAGTGGTGTGTGGACATTTTAATGTGCGATGTATTGTCAGCCACTAACCATAGTAAATATTACAACCCCCACTTCAGACTGTGCCCCAAAGGCTGGATAAGATTGCCCATGGGAATCCAGAAATGTAAGTCTATTTTATAATCCATTTGAACAGGGTGCTGAGATAAAATTAATTCATGACAACTTGTTCTCAAACTGTGAATTTTTGGGAACATTTCCAGTATTCATTAGCTTTCAGATTCACACTTCCACCTGTGTGTTGAAGAGTTGTTTTATCAGTTCCTAGAGCAAGAGGATAAAATATATAGGGGAACTGACTTTGTCTCATTTTTTTTCTTTAATTTGCAATTTTTAAATGTCAGTAGACAAAGTTAAAAAAGGTGGTCAGGAGTCTTCTAACTCCCAAATCCCTTCCATGTTAAATTTAGTTTTCTTTATGTTCATTTGTTCCTCATGCTCTGGGTTTCTCTCCAATGGGAATCTTGTTTTAAGTGAATTACATATAAAGTAGGGTTTGTTAGAAAGAGGCTCCTCCTTATACACTATAATAGCTTTCTCAGCCAATAAATACTAAAACTGACCTTATTTTAAGGCTACTATAACTTGAACACCCTTGAGCTTAATGCTACATCAAGACTCAGTAAATTCTGATGTTCTGAACAGAAACTTAACTAGAGAGAAAACAGCTATCATCTGGACAGTAAAATCACAGATCTCTTTTCAAGTAGCAGAGTTTAGCATTTCCCAATGTAACTGGCTGGTTATGCTGAAGTTAAAATTGATTTTCCAATTCTTCCCTCTACAATGCTTGCCTCATCATACACTAGACCTACTTCTTACTTATGACCTATGACAACCTAGCCCAGCTTGATTAGCATCTCAATAAGGCTAGGAATGCAATTTATATATTTTTATTTTTACACAAAAGCTGTAACATCCTTCCCACCCTCAACCTCCCAACCATAGTCCCTACTAATACATTTGAAATTTCCCAACCTTGGTAATTTATCATTCCCCACTTCTGTTACTTCACACTCAGGGAGAAACAAATCAGAACAGATGTTCTCCACTTCATTTTCCTGCCTATCTGACGGAAAGAGATTTTGGCAACAGTGACATCAGACAGGAAAACTGAATACTGTGGAATTCTCTCTTGCGAAGACAAGGCTTGAAGAGATATTGTGGTCTAAAGGGAGAATGATGTCCTGACCCTCTACTTCTCATCTGCCCTCAAAGTCCTACCTTTTTGTCTTTGCTTCTCCTCTTTCCCTTCCTACTATCTCACACCAATTTTTAAATTGAAGTATAATCAACACACAATGTTATGTTAGTTTCAGGTGTACAATACATGATTGAACAATCCTACATATCACTCAGTGCACATCACATTAGTGGTCACCATCTGCCAATAACCAATACCGCCTTATTAAAGTATTATTGCCTAGATTCTCTATGCTGCCTTTTTCTTCTCTGTGACTTAGTTATTGAATAAGTGGGAATTTGTGCCTCTTAATCCCTTTTATCTACTTTGCCCATCCCTCCACACACCTCCCCTCTGGCAACCACCAGTTTATTCTCTGTATTTAAGAGTCTGTTTGAGGTTCCCCACACCTCCCACCAAAATTTCCCCCACGCTTTGCTTAATTCGTTTGATAAAAGAGAGTCAAGGGGGTGAATTGTCCAGGTGCTTTTTCTCGATTATCTGTTTGCATGCTTAGCAGACACCAATTAATGTATAGCTGTGTCAGTAAAAACAGAAACATATGAACTACTAAAGACATTTCTAAGGCAAGAGTTGGCTGGCTAGATCGACAAGCACTTGTATTCTTTAAATTTAAAAAGACTTGTCAACGAGGGATTTTTTTTTAAACACTCTGATTTGATGAGCAAGGGAATAGCTTCAGAGAAATGTATAAGAAAGTCATATTTATATCATTGTAAATTTTCTACACAGCAAGGACTTGAAACATGCTTTTTAAAATAGCCAGATAGAGAAATCTTGGTGTGAGCAATTTACACTTGAAGTGACTGTTCTGTCTTTAGAACACTGGGAAAAGCGAGGTGTTTAATGTATCTTCCAGACAATTACAAAGCAGTCCTTGATCAAAACCCTCCGCGAGGGATATTGACAAATCTGCCCAACTGCAAGAATCTCCTGTAGAGAAAATGATCTATGAGATTACCTGCTGGCGGGTTCATGGGTCAGATTGTCAATATCTAGAGAAGGATCACAGAAATAAACATTTCGCGTTTGCTGTCCTGATGTCTATATTTATGGTCCTGTTAAAGCAGTTGGTCAATCAAAACCAGTTAAAGCAATTACAATTTTCTCTGGCTACATGCAAGAGAAAGAAACAGAACTCTTTGTGATGAGAGGTCAATAAAGCAAGACAATCCAAAATAGCTTTTTATTCATGTGGAGGGAACGTGGTAGTATTATATCTTGTCACTTGTAATTGTCTGATTAGATGAATACGCTGAAGATGTATTAATGTAATGAAGTCAAATACTCAATTAGATTTTATTTTTTCTTCCCTTCGTACATTGTGTGAGGTCCCAACAGAATTTGGAACAGAATGTTCCTTTCCCTATTGAGTCTGACTCCTTTATATGTGGCAAATATTTATTCTTTTATCTATGTTTCAATTGGAGCTGCAAAGAATGGGTCCATTTTTCTCATGGCTTGACTCCTGCTGTCAAACAATATAGGTGATGTTAGGCATAAAATTATCTTGAAGATGACACAAGTCACTAATGTGAGACAAATTGCATGCTAGATTCTAACAGCAAACCTCCTTGAAGGAGTAAGAGAAAGTATAATGGCTATGTCTGAAGAACGATGTGATTTCCAAAATGTTGCCCCAGAGTCTGAAAACAACCTGGGAAAAGACACATCAAACTGTAAATCTCCTGAAGGGTTAAATAGAAAGACAGGTATGATGAACCAGCATCCGTTTTGGTAAACCTTGCTCTTCAAATCTTTGAACGAGGAGTAATATGATTTCTGATTAAGAGCTCAGGATCTAGATTTGGGCAAAGCTACCTTTGCCCTACTTACTGATGGCATGACCTTAGACAAGTTAGTTTCCCTCTCCAAGCCGCAGTTATCTCATCTGTTAAATGGGAATAATTATAGAAACTGCTTGATAGAATTGTTACGAGTTTTAAATTATATAAAGCATGCATGGCTCTTGGTACAGACTGTACCATAATAAGCACTCAATAAGTGTCAGCTATTGTTAGCTAATTGTTAGCTGCTGGTAGCTAATTGTTAGACACCATTAGCTAATGCATAGTCTATGGTTACTATTAGCAAGCTGGCTGGTATTCAATTTAGCAAACTTTTATCTGGGGTCTTCTACATAGAAAGACACTAGATGGCTTCGAAGATAAGTAATGCCTCATCCCTGTGCTCAGTTGAGGGGGGTTAACCCTGGTGTTCACCAGTCTCTCAGAAGGCAGACAGAGGTAAGTGTCTGAGGAATCATGAGACGTGCCTTCTGAAAGGCTCCTACTTCCGTCCGGACTCTTACTCTCATCCAGTCTCTATGCAGGATCTCATAAAACCTTTCAGTATCCTCCTGGTGAACTAAAAATGAAATCCAAAGTACTTACTCTGGGCTTCTTGGTCCTGCCTCACCGGGCAGCCAGAGACCTCATTTGTGATCACTCTGTCTCTTTCTCACTACAAGTCTCCTTGACTTCACTACGGGGCCTTTGCCTCAGTACCTTCCCTCCTCAGGAAATATTCCCCTCCTTTTCTTTGCTGAGTTAATTCTCACCAACTCTTTGGGTCTCAGCTGTGGTGTCACTTTCTGACGGGGACTTCTTTAACTTCCTCACTGCCCACCACCGGTCTAAACGAATTTCTCTATGCTTTTCTCTTAGAATAACTCATCTTTTTCCTTTATGATTGTTAAACATTTATTTCTGTGAATTCAGAAAAAGCATCTAACACCTCCACTAGGCACAAACTCCTTGAAGTCAGAGACCATGACCATTTTAATCATCATTGTATGCCTACTTGTTAGCACAAAGCTTGGCATATAGTAGTTGCATGATAAACAGTGAAGAAATCTGCTAAAGGGTAATTTTTTTGTTTTAAAAAAGGGTAAAATCATGATTCTCATACAGATATAAAATAAAAATGTGTTAAAGATCTTAAGTCATTATTAATGAGGGAACAAGGTAGATGTTAAACTGAGTCAAAGGAGTACAAAAATAATAGACATCTAGAATCCATTTATAGATCTGGGGTATTGAAATGAATGTGCAAATTGAGACAAAACTAGCTTCTTCCATAGTGGGAAGGAAATTTAACTGAACCTTCACCTGACAGAATTTTTGAGTATTTATATACAAGAATTATTTTGCATTGCTTTTAGTTATCTGCAACTTACAGAGTTGTAAAATAGCTCGAAGGCAATGGAAGGCTAAAATCAGAGAACTCAGAACAAAGTACTCTTACAGAGTACATAGATTTCTACTGTAACACATTTTTCTCTACAACAAATAGATAGTAATTATGGGGTACGTAGGAGGGTCCCACTTCATTCTTCGGGTGGGTGAGAGATATCAGAAGTCTTCATAGAGGAAAAAATAGTTGAGCTAAGTCTTGAAATGTAGGTAGGATTTAATGGTAACTGCTTGAGATTTTTGAGCAGATCTGTAGAAAATTTCTCTAGTAGCCATGGACTCTTGCAGGCAGGGATACAGTGTGGGAGACAAGACAGGAGGCAATTGCAAGAGCCCAGGAGAGAAAGAGCTAGGGAGGAGGAATGAGCACCCAATGGGGAGAGAGGGCCCTGAATTCTGATTCCTGCACCAGCATTTCTTCTCGACTAATTTACAGCTCTCTCTGGGCCTAATCCAAGAAATGTATAGTTAGCATTTGGCACCAGGGATACAATGATGAAGAAAAAACAGGCATGTAACTTAGATTCTGTGGTACTGATTACCTGGATAATAAGGAAATGTTGACGTCCTGAAGAAGTCTCCAACCTCTAAGATACTAGTAGGTAGAGGTGTACTTCCTAACATCATATTGAAATGAGAAAAACCACCTCCGGTCTATGACTGGATTATAATACATGGATCATATCAGGAAAATTCCTTATCCCATAACTATCATTACTGATTTCCTTCTAGTACAGAGGTCAGTTAGCTTTGTGTGTAAAGGGACAGATGGTAAATAGTTCTGTTTTGGGTGCTATACTATCTCTTTTGCAACGATGTAACCCTGCTGTTATAGTTTAAAAGCAGCCACAGATGATATGTAAAGAAATGGACATGCCTCTGTTTCAATAAAACTTTATTTTCAAAACTGAGCAACGGGCCAGATATGCCCTGAATGCCATAGTTTGTGAACACTTGTTTTTAAAGGTGAGTGGCTGAAGATCATTAGAACTGTGAGCCAATGGAGGGCAGTTTATTTACCTCTGTTCCAAATAGTGCCTTGCACACAAATTTTAGAAAATCCATTGTAAAAGAAAAATGTTTAAAAAGGGATCCTCCACTGAACTTTCATAACAATGGATATTCATTACAGCATTCGTCACATCCTACCTGGTATTCGAGTTATCTGTGAATGTGTCTTTATTTCTTCTAAAGATTTAAACTCCTAGAGGGGAGAAACCATGCCATTTTCAATCTTTCTATTTGTCCCTTGATGTGTAAGTGCTAAACAGTGTTTCCTGGATGAGTGAGTGAAATCATGTTTTTTGTGTGTTTTTGAATGGCTGTTTCATGGCCTCAGTGACATACCAGGCCTTCCCTGGTGATTGGCAGCATCTCCACAACTTACTCCAGGAGCAAAGCATCTCTTCCAACAGGACACTCTCGCCTGTGATCACCACTGTGTGTCTCTCCTTCACCTTTCTCCCTACTTTGTGGGACTACTCTTGAATGAGTGGTTATTTGCCTTCTTAGGAAATGTCCTCTTAGCGGCTGGCCATGACCCATTTAACATAATTCAATGCAGCATTCATATAGTTTTCCCTTGGGCTGTCCTTTTCATGTGCATGTCTGAGAGCTTTTGAGGAAGGCACAGAGTTTTGTTGTGGGTCATTTTATACACACTGCAGATAATAAACTGTTAATGGAAAGAAATATCAGCTACATTCAAATTTCAAGTTTGTTTGTTTTTTTTTCAATTTTCCTTAAGTGTCCTTTCCTTTGTGAGAACACCGAGCCCTCATTTCCCTGCCTACAATAGCTTTTTCATAAAGTGCTTTTTGCTTTTTTATTTCCCTTTTTTTTTTAAGCTTTTAAGCAGTACCAGATGTTCAAAGAAACTTTCTCTGATTGGTGTCCAGAGAAAACAAAAAGCATGTATCACTTCAAGCCTGACCTACACAAGGGGAAAATGGACCAAACAAAAGCTGCCAGGATTAAACGCACTGCAGATGGTATAAAAGGAAAATTCTAAAGTCGTATTTTTTTTACCCCTTATGCTTTCATTGTTCCTCTTCATACCTGATTAAAGAGTTAATTTTTGTTAGGAAGAAAAGATAAAGTAAGAGAGAGAAAAGCCACAAGAAAAGCACTTTATCTGAGGCTCATCTCCTGGCTTATTATGTGAGTCTAGGCCAGGGATCCTAGGGAGGCCCACATTCAACCAGGGGATATTGAAGGGTGTTTTGAGAGAGGAAGGAGATTTTGCGACCAAGTAAGTTTGAGATATATTTGTTTAAACAAGTTAAACTATAGGCCAACCAGTATCATGAATTTCCAAAGGGGTATATATAGCTTTAGCCTTTCCCAATAATCTGTACAGAATACTTTTATTGCAGAATATTTTACAGAATTAATGCCACTTTGGCATACACTTCAGGAAATTCCCTCTGCTAGGAAAACTAGATTTGCTAGAAAAATTAGGCACCATGATCTTTGGTATCATAAATGCTATGATATTTATAAAATGCTGGCTGACCACCTGGCAGCATCTAATGCAGTGTGGAAGTCTCCTGAGTCCTTGTCTCCTGTCTCCAAAGGGGACACAGTTTGCCTGGAAAAATACAGTACATACACCTGAAAGGTCACTCAGTGGGACAGCGCTAAACCAGTGGCCAGGGACGTAACAGCTACAGTGTTATATGTATGTATGAATATATATATATATATATATATACACACACACACATATTAATGTTTATTTATTTATTTTGATAGAGAGAGAGAGAGGCAGAGAGAGGGAGAGAGAGGATCCAAAGCAGCCTCTGCACTGTCAGCACAGAGCCCAACATTGGGCTCAATCTCATGAGCCAGCCACTTTACCGACTGAGCCACCCAGGTGCCCCGCTACAGTGTTTTTAAATGATGTGTGGAGAAGCCAGAGTCCCTGAAATTACCACAGGGTTGCCTCTAAAGGAAACAGTTAAGGAGAATGTCAACCAGGGAAGTCTAAGGTCCTCAGTCCTGAGTTAGCACACAAGATTCCACTTGAAGAAAGTATGCTGTTGTGAAATGCCCACATTATTAATGTATACATTTCCACTCAATAAATGAAAAGATGTCAGGCCATCCCTGTTTGCACATATCTCCACCTCAGAGCAGAACGCCCTGTCCTACACTTGTAGGAGGCAGAAATGGGAACATGGGTAGCCAGACAAGAACTGAGGAGCAGAAAAGGGAGGAAAAGAGTTATGAGAGAAGGTGGAGAGAGCTCCATAATAAACAGATGGGAGAAAACCACGCAGAGAAAAAAGCTGGATTCAAAGAGGAAAATTCCTTAGGGCAGCCAGCAGAGGGAGCACATTAGGGGGCTCCTGGTGAGGGAAAGGGTCTGGGGTGGTGAAAGGCAGAAAAATCTGGAGGGGAGAGACAGGGAGACACAGAAATGTTGCCAGGATTACTAATAATTGTTCAAGTGTCTTGGATAAAGAATACAATTCCTGTTTTTATTATTATATTTTAGTATTGTGACTGTGTTTCCATGCAGATATTGGATTACACAGGTTCACAACTCAGGGCTACACAG
This sequence comes from Prionailurus viverrinus, assembly GCF_022837055.1. NCBI lineage: Eukaryota > Metazoa > Chordata > Mammalia > Carnivora > Felidae > Prionailurus > Prionailurus viverrinus. The sequence continues at coordinate 23,479,601 of NC_062571.1, read as the reverse complement.
ATAAATGTACTGGTTGCATTAGGCTTTTTGAAACACTGCAAATACCTTGAGGGTCCATCATTACCTCTGGGCATTCTGAGACATTCAAGGGTGCCAGGCTGGAAACTCATTGCTTAGATAATGTTGATAAAAACTGTGAAGGACTTTTAAAAATCTCATTTAGGAAGTCCAATGAGATTAACGGCTTTTATTATTTTATGGAACTTGATAAACAACCTGAAGTGGTTTGCTTTTTCCTACTCAGAATCTCTTGTCACCAAGCCTTGTAACTCTTTTGCTTCTAGTTGCTATAGAAATGGTGCAAGAAATCTTGACTGATTTGTGCAGAATTCATTTCTTTCCGACACTGTTGCCTTTAAAAGCAACATTCTGGTTGTTTGTGAAAATTGGGTCGCTGCATCATACAGTAATTATAAATGCTGCTATTTTAATTGAAAGCTATGAATAAGACTTCTGATTTTATCTTGGTTAGGTATGATGGGTCCTTGGAGGTTATTTTTTAAACTGTGTATCTAATAAAATGCTCAAGTTTCTTTCGTGTGTGTGTGTGTGTGTGTGTGTGTGTGTGTGTGATTTTCCTATTTGTACTTTTTTCTGACAACTCTTTCCTCATCTGCTTATAGTTGATTGAAGCCAAAGAGGGAACCCTTTATTTCCACCCACACTACTTTCTGGAACCACTCATCTTGTTGCTAACAACTATTTTATTGTGGGCTGTCTTAAAGGATGCGAATTAATAGAGAAAGAATTCCTTGCCTTCCGGAATCATCTCCTATCCTGAATTTATGGCCCTTGAGAGGTCCAGGGCTTGATTCTGAGGTAATTTTCTCCACATTCTGTGACAAGAATGAACTTATGTGAACCAAGACTGCTCTTTTCTTGCCACAGTCAGGTGAGGGGGTCAGAATCCCTTCATCTCTCTTCTGACCTCCAACAGATTTCTGGCTATCCCCTGTCATTAGAAGCATTCAAGGGAGGTCCAGGGTGACTCAGGTGCAGATGGCCCAGGTCTCTTTACCACAGATGAAATGACGATGATTTTATAGGAGACTTAACAAAATGTTCTGCTTCCAATTTCCTTGTGTCCCTCCCAGACTTGATTGTATTCCTCTGCTTAAGTCACTTTATCATCTTAATGTGTGAAACTATGAGGTCAACTCTGTGGAAAGTATTGTTTTCCATGGAAAAGTATGTCTTAGTTTTAGCTGCTTTCTTTTTCTGCATTTGCATATGGCAATCTCTGCGGACACCTACTTGTTTAATATAAGGGTCCACTGATTGAGGAGAATTTATTTTGCACAAAGCCTACAATCCTTATTTTTTCCCAAAGCTCTGATAAAGCTGAAGTCATAGGAATGACTGCCTTGCTGGAAGAGGGGAGACAAAAGAGAATCCAACAACCTACTTTGGGAAGACTTCTGATTTGTCAGAGCACTTGGACATCTTTCCTGGGTTCCTCCTCTTTCTCTCCTCACCAGAAGGTTTAGAAATAGCGGTTAAGAGTCTTAGTATTTCTCATTTCTGCTACTGCCAAACTTAGCATTACCCATATTATTTGGACTGAACCAAAACAAAACAAAACAAAACAAAAAACAAAAGCAAAACAAAGCCAACAATCCTTTCCTTTTTTTTCCCTTCCGTTCTCCTGTTGTTTGCAAAATGGCTCATTTAGCTGTGCTTCATTTGCAGGAAAGCTTTCTGGGGCCTCATCTAAGCTCTCTTCTCTCACTTTTAAGTCTCCCTGCAGGATCCTTCCTTGATGGCTTTGAAAAATCCTCTTCTTTCCGAGAGGCTCTGAACTCACCGCCTTTCTCTTCTAAAACAATCTCAAGCCGATTTCTATATCCAAATTGTTGTGACTCCAAGAAATTGTATTTAGGAGCCCAAACAAGATGGGGGACCTTTAGCAAAACACCTCTCTGTTCTATTCATGTGTTTGCTTAAAATGCAACTACACAAAGTGGAAAGAAGTTCAGAGAACTTGCTGAGGACCCTCAAACTCCTCATCTACACCACTGGACTGGAAAACAAAGTAAGAAGTGTTTACGTATATACATGCACATGTACACACGTGCACACAAGTAGTACTCAAATACGTGCGCGTGCACCCCCCCACACACACACACACCACTTATCGGTCTGAGTATCTAATCATAATCCTTGCAAACACCCATCAGTAAGCCAATGCTTATTTTCAAAGTAACTTTGCAATTCATTCACCAAAGAAAATATACACAAATATTTGAATTGTTCAACCAATCTATGCAATTTCCTTTTTCTCATTTTTAAGAAATTTCAATAAAACAAAACAGGAAAAAAAAAACTGGCTTTTCTTCCTTATTCATACATTCTTATTCATGAAACCCAGACAACATAAATGAGTGAAATATGGCTTCTAAAATAGCCTTTACCAAAATAATCAGGTCAGTCAAAATATCCCATAAACATGTTAGTCAAAGTGTCAAACTGGTTTTGCAAAGGAAACTGATATTGCCTGTAAGTAGATTACTGTGGTATTTGCCCCAGATCCAAGTTCACATTAAATGCCCTTAGAAATATGAGCAGAAGGGAGGGAGGGCAGAATCAAGAATAAGTTATTTCATGACCTCACTCTTCTGTCTCCAAGACCTCTTCCCACCAAAAATATTTTTCTTCCCTTATATTTTATTCACTATATTTGTTACAGTTGATAGATATCATCTGTTTACCAATGTCACAACATTTTTGGCTAATGCATCCATTGTATTAGCAAATTTGTAACTGCCTGAGGGGGGAAAGTCCAGACAGTGAACAAATTAAGAGATTTCTTTTTCATACTAATTTGAATCACAGTTCTCAAATTAGAATGTTGAAGAAATACTGCTTTTCTTTTTTTTTAATGTTTTATTTATTTTTGAGAGAGACAGAGAGAGACAGAGTGCAAGCTGGGGAGGGGCACAGAGAGAGGAAGATACAGAATGCGAAGCAGGCCCCAGGCTCTGAACTGTCAGCACAGAGCCCAATGCAGGGCTTGAACTCACGAACCATGAGATCATGACCTGAGCTGAAGTCGGTTGCTTAACCGACTCAGCCATCCAGAAGTCCCGAAGAAATACTGCTTTTAAAATTGTCTTTGAATCAAATAAATATTGACTCCAACATACCATCCCTTAGACTGGCAAGAAATTCAAGCTCATATTTTAGAATCATCTCCTCTTCTCCTTCTCTTTCTGGCTCTCTTTCCAAAAAGTGCCCCAGATTTGTATAGTGCTAGGAAAACGGGACCTCTGGTCCTCGGGCCCTGCTCCAAGCCCACAGTACTCTCTTGAAAGCCAGTTGCTTCCTTCCTTTCCTCCTGAAAGCCAGTTGAACCCTTCCTTCCAAGGTTCTCTGCCAAAACAAGGAAACCACCTTGCATTGAGCAGTTGTGCCTCTGGAGTTTTCTCATTCACTTTGGCATTCCTACTGTCCTGCTTACCTGCTATTGCATAAAAAACTGCACCAGAACAGTGACTGAAAGCAACAGCCATCACTTATCTTGCTCTGGGAGCTGGCTGAGCTCAGCTAGGTGGTTCTCCCTCAGAGTTTTTCACAAAGGTACAGTCAGAAGGTGTTGGGGTCTCACATCATCTTGAAGGCTTCTTGCTGACACATCTGGGATATAAATTGACAATGTTCAAAACACTGGGAACCAAAACATCTGGAGCTCTTCCAGCATCTGTCTCATTGTGATCCTTACATGACCTTTAGGCACAGCGACTTCCCAGTAGTCAGGCTCCTTATGTGGTTGGTGAAGGCTCCCACAGGGGTTGCCCTAGTAAGTGGCATTGGTTTCTTGCCTCAGAAGTTACCCAGTGTCACTTCTATCACATTCTGCCCCTTGAGGCAGTCACAAAAACCAGCCCAATTTCAAGTGCACAGCGTCAAAGGATTTGCAACACGTTTTACACCCACCAGACCCACAGGGCATAATGCTGGCCCATCCCTCTAAGGTCCCAGAGCTGTCCTGACACTTGCCAGTTGAGAGAAATCTCATTTTTCTCCTTTCCTGTTAAAGTCATTTTCCTTCCATTCTCATCTGAGACTGCTCCAGGATAGCAGATAGGAAAAAAGGAGCCCCAAATTTCTACCTGTAAGCGTAGACACTGGCACAGTAACTAGAATGAAGAAATAATCATTTACTATTAAAAAAGTCAAAGACAAATGACAAAGGGCAACTGACCCTGGAGGAATTCATTTCAGAAGACAATAAGGAGTGGGAGGAACTCAGGCAGTCCATCCAAAAGGGGCAGCTGGGACTCTGCTTTAGCCAGTTGTGGCCATGTGGGAGGCAGGCCCCAGTTTGCTGGTCATGCCACTTTTTCTAGAAAAGTCAGCAATCCCAATTTTTATGTGAAACATCCTGATTGTTAAATACTAGTTACTAATTCAAATGCCTTCAAAACATCATCTGGGCCAAGCAAAATAGGTCATGGGCCATATTCGGGCTTCCAGACACCAGTTTGTATCCAAGGCACCAGTCTTGGATTTCAGAATAGGTAGAAAGAAAGAAAAGTTGATTTCAGTCAACTTCTGACTTCTGCTCCGTTAAAATCCTCAAGTCAAAGAAGCATGAAAGAACCTGTTTATACATTTTCTATAGAAAAAAAAGATATTAATTAGTATTTCAATAAAGTATCCTGCCACACAGTATTTACCAGGGATGAGAAAACCATGAACGAATTGGCCATATCTGGCCTGCTGCCTGGTTTTGTAAATAAATTTTATTGGAAAACAGCCACATTCATTTGTTTATGCATTGTCTTGTCTTCTCCCTTGCTGCAATGGAGGACTTGAGTAGTTGCAACAGACTGTGTGGCCCGAAAAGACTAAAATATTTATTATCTGACCCTTTACAGAAAAATTATGCTGCCCCCTACACAGCATCATTGAGGCTGGGAATCACAGCAATTTAAAACTAAGGGCTGTTGAATCTATTTCTAACATTGGGGCTACAGTGTGGATATTTCCACTTTAAGGAAAAGGCTGTAGTTTCTCTGGATCACTGGTAGCAATTGACTTTTCCTGTTCAGCTTGGTCTGTAATTAGCAGGTGTAGTCAACCTTGACTGCTTTCCCTATGACATGATAGTTAAGGCCTGTAACTCAGCAGCTTTCTTCTAGTCAAGAGGAAGAACAAAACACACTGAAAACTATGCATTCCATCCTTTTCCAGAGCACCTTTATTTAAACGTCACTGACATTATCACTTTAGAGCATGACTCTTCCCTGTCAAGCACAGAAAATTTAGAATGAGGATATAATCCCCAAGTTTCCAGGTGTGTTCAAAAAACAGACTCTTTAAATGTTTTCTAAGAAAAAAATCAGTTGATATTTTTAAGAAAAAAATATTAATTTCCTTTCTTATATTCTTTCACAAAAACAAAAAGCCTGCTATTACTTTATATGGTAGAAACAATCATTGACCAATGGCTACCAGTTTCTCCCAAAGTGCCCAATTCAGAAAGAAGTTAATAAACTGATGAGGTCTAAGTTTCCAGCCAAAAACATCATCATTGCTGTAGTTTTACTTGGATCTTGTGCTTTACCAACTACACAACAAAAATGAAATAAAATGATTCTATGACTTCTGGTTTGAGACCAAGATAGTGTAATACATTTCTCCTTATTCCTCTCACTATGTACAACTAAAACTCCTGCACATTATATAGGAAGCAAACATAACTAGACATTTAAAGGTGGCAAGAAGAAGGTAGACAAGCTAGGAACCTTAGGACCCAAGGAATGACATGGTTTTATCAGTGGAGGCCAAGTGAGGAGCCTAGACATCTATCTCTACCCGTTGGTAATAGGAAAGATCCCCCTTCACCTGTCAGTTTGGTATCAAAAGAGGCCTGCTAAAATAGAAGATTTTAAGAATATCCAGATTTTATAGCATAATACTCAAGATGTCTAGGATAAAATAAAAAAAATCAATCATCATGCCAAGAACCAGGAAAGTCTAAAATTGGACAAGAATAGACAATTAACAGATGCCAACAACAACATGACACAGATGTAAAAATTATCCAACAAGAATTTTAAAGCAATCATCATAAAAATGTTTTTATAATCAATTACAATTACACTTAAAACATATTAAAAAATAGAAACTCTCAGCAAGAAAAGAAAAAAGGAAAAGAAAACATAAAGAGGAACCAAATGAATAGTTTAGAACTATACAATAGCCAAAACAGGAAAGTCAACATATGGACTCAATAGCAGAATGGAAAAGACAGAAAAAAAAAAAAAAAGAGAGAGAGAGAGAGAGAGAGAGATCAGTGGCCTTCAAGATATAACAATTGAAATGACTCAATCTGAACAACACAGGTAACACAGACTGGGAAAAAAAAAATGAACTAATCCTGAAGGGCTTGTAGAAGTATAACAAAAGATCTAACATTCATATCATTGAAATCCCAGAATAGGAGAAAGAGGGCGGGGCTAAACAGTATTCCCAAATTTGGCAACAGACATAAACCTAAAGGTTCAAGAGGCTGAGTGAATCCCAAACAGAACAAACCCAAAGAAAACCATGCCAAGATTCATTATAATCAACCTTACAAAAACAAAGAAAAAAAATACACTGGAATCAGCAGGAGGAAAAAGACAACTTACGTACACGGTTAAAATAATTCAAATACTGTAGATTTCTCATCAGAAACCATGGAGGCCAGAGGGAAGTAACACATTTTTTGTGTGCTAAAAGCAAAGAACTGTCAACCTTAAATTCTATATTCAGCAAAATTATCTCTCAGGAATGAAGGAGAAATAAAAACATTCTCAGATGAAGGAAAAATAAGAGAATATGCCACAAGTAAACCTTCTGTATAGGAAGTTCTTGAAACACAAAGGAAGTGATTAAACAAGGAATCTTGGAACATCAACAAGGAAAAAACAATAACAGAAAGAACAAAGATATGGGTAAATACAATACATTCTTCTCTTCTTGGGTTTTCTAAATTATGTTTGACAGTTGAAGCCTAAAATGTAACATGTGAAATGTGATTCTCAACATATGCAGAGTCAATATGTAAGGCAATTCTATTATAAACACAGGAGGGTAGCAGACTTTTAAGGGTGAAGCTTGTACAGTTCACTCAAACCAGTTTGTATCTTCATAATAGTGATGGTTATACAAATTTACATATGATAAAATAGCATAGATCTGTATGTACCAAATATACTAGAAATAACACATGCTATAAAAAATGTAGGCAAAAGGGAACACTGCACTATTGGTGAGAGTGTAAATTGGCTTAACCACTATGGAAAACATTATGGAGGTTCCTCAAGAACTTAAATAGAACTATCATATGATTCAGCAAACCCACTTCTGGGTATTTATCCAAAGGAAATTAAATCTCCATCTTGAAGAGATATTTATACTCCCATGTACATTGCAGTATTATTCACAATAGCCAAAATATGGAAACAACCTAAATGTCCACTAATGGATGAATGAATAAAGAAAATGTGGTATGTATACAATGGAACATTATGCAGGAATAATAAAGCAGGAAATCCTACCATTGGCAACAACATGGATGAAACCCGAGGGCATTATACTAAGTAAAATAAGTCAGACAGATGAAGATATATACTGTATGATCTCATTTATATGTGGAATCTAGAGTTGCTGAACTTCTGGAAACAGAGAATAGATTAGTGTTGCCAAGGGATGCAAGGGAGGGGAAGTGAGAAGACGTTAGTCGAAAGGAACAAACTTCTACATATAAGATAAATAAGTTCTGGGGATCTAATGCATTGTGACTATAGTTAACAACACTGTATTGTACACTTGAAAGCTGCTAAGAGAGTAGATCTTAAATGTTCTCACACACACACACATACACACACCACACAAAGACAAATACATGAGGTAGTGGATGTGTTAACTAACTTCGTATGGTAATCATTTTATAATATATACATATATCAAGTCATCACATTGCATACCTTAAGTTTGCACAATGCCAGTGAACCTGGGTGGCACAGTTAAGCATCCGACCTCGGCTTAGGTCATGATCTCACGGTTTATGGGTTCAAGCCCCGCGTCGTGCTGACAGCTCATAGCCTGGAGCCCGCTTTGGATTTTGTGTCTCCTAACTCCCCTCTCTCTGCCCCTCCCCAACTCGCGCTCTCTCTCTCTCACACACACACAAATAAACATTTAAAAAGTTAATTTGCACAATGTTATACATCAACTATATCTCAGTAAAGCTGGGGGGAAAAGACCTATACATATACACATTGTCGATGTCAATGTCAATGTCAATTTCCTGCTTTTGATACTATACTACAGTTACATAAGCTACAACCATTGGAGTTAACCGGGTGAGCTATACATAGGACCTCTGTATTATCTTTACAAACTTTTGTAAATCTATCATTATTTCAAAATAAAAAGTTATTTTTTTTTAATTTTTTTTTCAACGTTTTTTATTTATTTTGGGACAGAGAGAGACAGAGCATGAACGGGGGAGGGGCAGAGAGAGAGGGAGACACAGAATCGGAAACAGGCTCCAGGCTCTGAGCCATCAGCCCAGAGCCCGATGCGGGGCTCGAACTCACGGACCGCGAGATCGTGACCTGGCTGAAGTCGGACGCTTAACCGACTGCGCCACCCAGGCGCCCCTAAAAAGTTATTTTTAAATGACATCAGATGGATACAAAGTTTCTAGTTAGGATGATGAAAATGTTCTGGAAATATTGGCAATGGCTACATAACATTGTGGATGCAATTAATGCATCTGAAGTGGCTAAAATGGTAAATATATATATAAATATATAGTATATACTAACATGTAAATTATAATATAATTTATGTTATATATCTACTATATAAATATAAATATATACAAATTATACAATATAATATATATTATGTTTATATTATATATTTATATATTATTATAGTCATATATTTATATGTAATATATTGTATTTATATATAAGGAAATATAAATTTTTATATAATTACATAAATTTATTATCTATAAATACATAAATGTAACATATATATTACTACAATAAAACAAACACTCTAGAAAGATTCTCCTTTCCTTTTTTTAATTTTTTTAATGTGTTTTAATTAATTTTGAAACAGAGAGAGTCAGAGCATGAGCAGGGGAGGGGCAAAGAGAGAGGGAGACACAGAATCCGAAGCAGGCTCCAGGCTCTGCGCTGTCAGCCCAGAGCCCGACGCGGGGCTCGAACTCACAGACTGTGAGATCATGACCTGAGCCGAAGCCGGATGCGTAACTGACTGAGCCACCCAGGCGCCCTGAAAGATTCTCCTTTCCTGGGATTATCAGAGTCAATCTTTTAGAAAATACGAAGTTGATCCAGGCCAGGGACAAAGGAACACTCTGAGGCTGTTGAACATGGAAACTGGCTCAACTTCTCTGTACATTTCATTCCCTCAGCATTTAGCATTCTAAATGGATTTATTTTTCTAAATGAAACACCAGAAAGTAAACATTCCATTCACCTCTTCTCCCCCCTAAGGATGTCTGGTGCCATCTGGTGATGAGGTAAAAAGATTGGATTTCCAGAGGGATTAGTCTAGCTGTTTAATGTAGGAAGTTAGCACTGAGGTTTTTAACCTGTAGTGACAAATGGCCCTGGGCTATGATCAAGTTCTACAAATAGATTAAGCCCTTTCCCTTCTTAGGAATAAAACTGACTCATCCAGTCCTAAAAATAGATTCCTAATCACCTGGCCTATTTTCCTACTGTTGTTTAAAAAGAAAAAGCAAAAAACTCCTTTGACCAGACCTCAGTAACTTATTCCCTTACTTAAGAAATTAAGTATACAATTTTTAGTAGGAGCTTTTTCTGATAAATTGTCTCCTTAAAAATGTTAATAATCTCTTATGCCAAAGTGTACAATTGCAGAAGGAAATAAAATATCCAAGCAAACCCAGTCCGAAGAAAATCTGAACTGCAGCAGGCTCATCAAATTCCCTCAGAGATCTTCTACATCTTAATTTTTCCAATAAATAAAAGCTTTTAATTTTGGATTAAGTTTGATATTATTTGTACTTTTATAATGAATATTGTTGAGTTTGTGAAAAGGCAGTCCTTGGAAAATCTAATCAACCCCCTCATCTTTCCAGCAGAGCCTATATTTGCAGATGTTATAACACCATAGCAGAAACAACAGCATCCTCAAGGAACCTCGTATTTTAGTGCCAGCCAAAGCAACAGATTTCTCTAAGCCTTTTTAGATAAGAGAAATTTCTCTGCTGTTTGCTTTTGTTCACTTGATTCATTTCCCTGTAAAGTGAAAGTGTTCACAATTCCCTGGACAAAATGCCTATGAGAGCTGGCAGGGCATTTCATACTTCCTATTATTAAGAAGACACCAACAACAATAGTACTTACTTTATTTTGTTTACATCCCTTCTTGTTCCAGAATATGATAATAACACGAGTTATTATAATGGGAGTTACATGGTTGTAATAATAATGGGAACTGCCATTTAGTAAGTGCTCGCTATGTGTCAGGGGCCGAGCTGGGCATTTTTATGTGGAGGTGAAGAGCAGAGATTCTGGAACCAAACAGACCTAGTTCAAATCCCAGTTCCACCACTCACTAGCTCTGTGGTCTCACACAGGTTACTTCCCCTCTCTTAGCCTCTCCCTTTGTAAAATGGGGAGAATTATGGTTCCTATCTCATAAGATGATGGTGAGGTTTATCTCAGATCCTGCTGATACTTCAACGCAAGCCCTAACATGTAGAAAGCACTCTGTAAAGGTGACTCTCATTAATTTAATCTTTGTAACTTTCAAAATACAGAGTACTTCAATAGGACACCGGCTTAGACAGATACACCAATTGGCCTTAAATAGGGTTTCGATCCATGATTATCTGCTCCCAAAGTCCATGACCCTTTCCTCACCGCTATGATTCTATTTATTCATTTTATTGTAATAGCAATGATCATGAAAGCTTTGTTATTGGAGGTGAAAAAACAAACCGTAATACAGGCTCATCCCCTCTCACTATGGCTCTCTCTTCCAGGACTTCTCTTCCCCTGCTCATTCTCCTCCTCTTTCTCTGTCTTTGGCAAAGCAAAGATCCTGATGGGTGAATCCAAAACTTGCCTGAACTGGGATTGGTCTTGTTGAGAGATGGAAAGGAGGGGGACCCAAGGCCTCCAATGCCTACACCAACTGCCCACGCTTGATGAATTTCAAACCAGGTCAGCCCAAAGACAGAGAGGATGTGGCACTCCACATGGCCATTGGCTTGAATGATGCTCCAGTCAGACTGGAGCTCCTTCAACACACACCATTCACACCACTAGTGCCACTCCACTAAGGGTTTTTTGTTTTGTTTTTATTACACAGTAGCATCCAAAAAGATGACACATGTAATACATAACTGCTGCCACTGAAAGAACATTGATAATGCTAGAATGTTCCCATCTTCCCCACCCTTAGCAGCTCCTCTAATTGAGCTTGCTTATTTGTACATACTTTGTATATGTCATGTTTGGCTTTTTCTTTATTTAGCTGGTCTGGGAAAGATTTAATTCTCCTCTTCCTCTCCCTCCTCCTCCTCCTCCTCTCCCTCCTCCTCCTCCTCCTCTTCCTCTTCTTCTTTCTCCTCTTCATCCTCCCTTCTCCTTTATCATCATCATCATCATTTAGTTTTCCCATGCCTCCCTAAGCTCATCGTTTCCACTTGGAAGCTACTCTGAATATTCTCTAAATCCTTCTTAGAAATAATTTTCCATTCAACAAATAAGGCTACAAATCCATGCCTGCAACTCTTCCTGGTTGCAATCTTTTTTTTTTTATGACACCTGTTGCCTGATAAAAATGTATTTTCCCAACTAGTATATGATTTCCCCCCACTTGTCTTGTGCTACCTGATTGAAAACCCACATTTTAGTTTTATGGCTTTGGCTGTCACCTTTGTAAATTACAGAGCCAGCTTCATGGGACACCACTGCATCTGGGGATTCATTTCAAACTGATATTTTTGGTGTGACCACATGTGGCCCTATTTGTTCACTGAAACCTGCGGGAAGGGGAATGTGGGCATTTTAGAATCTCACCAGGCTTTCATCTCTCGTGCTAGGCTGTCCCTTTGCTGACACGGACCATTATTTTCCCCTCACTCATACAGCCTCTCTGATTTGCTTTCTACAACCCTACACATTTCTCATCAGCTTGTTGTGAGCTCTGACACATCCCAAGTAAGTTATTTATTTTGACAGTTGTGTGTGTAATACATCTAATGTGGGATGAACCTAAGAGTCAGATAACCAGTTATTTTAGTCCTGGGAAACAACTTCATTATCTTGTGAAATGTACTTTCAACACTCAATTCTAGCAAGTAATGAATGATATTGTGTAACATGTTTGCAGCAATTACCTTTGGAAATGAAGACTCCCTCTGGAGCTATTGATAGAATGCAAGGTGAGACCCTTTTTCTTGTAGAAGTCCGAGGTTTCTGTACAAGACCAGTAAGCTTGCAACACAAGCATAAAACATCTGTGCAACTGGATTGAGGGTAATGACCTGTCCCCTACCCCGCCTGGCAGCCCTCCAGTCCCCACCCAGTTCTGGCTTAGCCTTGTCCTAGGCTTGGAGACCGATCATGATTCTAGTTAGAGGGAATCTGAGGATCTTAGACTAGAAGCCCTGCTACTTTGCATCCGGTCAGCCTTTATTCAGTTCTGTTATTGCTATAAACCCTTGTTCATCTCATAACTGGGCCATCCATAGGTCCATGGTCTTGAATTTTCTGTCTCCTTGCTGTTGCATGTTCTACTGAGCAGCATGTAGGTGTTTTGATGAACCCAGTTTCCAAATGCTGGCTCTTTCTTGTGGGTGCATTTGTTATTCCTTCTGAAGACCCCTGAGGGCCCCTTCCTGTGGAAGATGCTGGCACAGCCTGGCCTCCCCCCTACCCCATGGCCCCTAAAAATGGTTTAACCCTCAGCCCCTATGCAAGTCTACTCCTCAGCCACCTACTCCTCTGTACAGTCCTTTGGGACCACAGTGAGCTGATGTAAACCCTAGCTACTCTTACTAGCATCCAGGTCTTCTTGCCATAGCAACTATTGCTGACACCCCCTGCTCCCAGGCTCTCCACCTGTCAGGTTCACTCTCTCTCTCCTACATCTTTCTCCACATCCCTGCAACATTACACACAGTAACACTCACCTGGACTAGCATCTCCCATGCCTTACTTGATGGGTTGAATTTCTTTCGTACTCTGGACTATGGAGGGCTTTGCACTTGGTGAATTCTTTCTTGAGATAATCAAGGTGTGAGGGGCCGCTGGAATAGCCTCTCTGTGTAAGAGCTGTGGTGAGGCCGTCCCTAAATTTAGAATATATGGCACCATATGGGTGATTGTCAGCAATTCCAGGGGCAAAGTGAAAGATCCCAATTAACATTTTACACTTCCATTTTATAAAAATTATCTTTTGAGTGTCTATCATTTTCTAAGCATATGTTATTTTACTTACGCCTCACTCCAGCCCTATATTATAACACCAATTTTACAAATGAGGACACTGAGATTCTTGGAGATTATAGAACTTGTCCTAGGTCAAACAGACAATAAAGGATGTATTTTCATTTATTCCTTCAATATATATCTAAGCAGGTAATATGTTTAGGGAATATGCTGGGTGCTGATACTACAACAGAGAAATAAAAGTGCTGTTTGTGTTTGGTTTTCTCCAGTAAGGCATAAATTGTTTGAAGAGAGGGGGTTTGTCTCAATCATCTCTGTAACCCCAGTGACTACCACAATGCATACACTAAGAGCTCAATAATCACTTGTAAACTGAACAAGTCATGCCATCAGTCATGCTCTAGGTCGGTGATTCTCAACCAAGAGCAATTTTGCTCTGCAGGGTACATTTGGCAATGTCTGGAGACATTTTTGTCATTACTGGCATCTATTGGGCCAAAGCCAGCAATGCTAAAATGTCCTAAAATGCACAGGACACCTTTGAGACACACGTGCATGCACACACATGCGCCCGCACACACACACACACACACACACACACACACACACAGAGCAAAGAATTATCCAAACCCAAAGGTACTAAACTTGAGAGACCCTGCTCTAGGTCTGACCCCATCCATTCTGTGGCTTGCCAGCCACATGCTAAGCCTTTCTGTAGCTAGTTATATAGTTCTTACAATGGATCCTTTACCAGTTATGTGAGGGTAAATACCATAAAACCACAGTCTTTTGAAATCACTTTCCCATTTGAGCCACAACTAACCCAACCCCTAAATGTAATCCTCTAGTGGACTTCCTTTTCTGAGCTGTGACTTTCCTATTTCCTCTGCACTTGTATTTCTTGAAACTTGGTCTTGGATTAGACTAAACCACAATTTATTAATGAATAGAGTAGATATCAATTGACATGACTGCTAAGCTTCTGAAAATCCTCCTTTTTTTGGAATCACTATCAATCACAGAGGTGGGCTCCCAGTGGCTGTACTCACCTTTTGGCCATCGCTGGCAGACACCAGAGCCAAACTGAGTCAATTTGAGCCTTTCTTGGCATTTGGAACTTGACTGGAGAAACACAGGGGCTGGAGGTCTTAGGGACTGAGCTGAGAGGCTCCAGGAACTGCCCATGTCCTGGTCTTCCCAGAAGCCTAGATCTTTTGCTTTTTGTTCAGTTATGCAAGCATTCCTAGTCATCCAATCCTCCACTTTGGCGTAAATAGTCAAAATCCATGCCTCTTGCCTGCCACCAAAATGACAGTAAATAATATGTAACTCAATACCATATTGCTACCTACTTTTAGAAAATATTTGAGGGAGTTGATAAAAAAAAAAACATTAGCATGATAAGACCAAAGCTATTAACAGAAAGCAAAAGATAAAAACCAATAAATTTTAGAATAACAAATAACTTCACTTTATTCCCTCCATCTCCAGGTACGCCACCCCCAAGAAACATACATGATCTCCCACCTCTCTTTTCCTTCCTTATTCAAAGAACATGACAATACTGTGCTCTAGGTCAGTGATGTTCAACAGTTAGTGCCCTATAATAAACTTAAGAGTATTGTTAACCTCCATCCCCCATCTCCCCTTCCCAGGATATTCTGATATGGTAGTTCCAGTGAGGACCATCCATAATTTTCAAGAGCTTTCACAAATGATCTTAACATGTAGCCAGGATGGAGAATTACCTTAGACTAGTGGTTTTGCAGAGCAATGCATTCCAAGAACCCAGTGAAATTATGAACTCTCTGCCCAGAAAAATGTACATATGCCTTTATACTATTTTCATTACCACAAGGTACACAGATGTCCTCAAGCCCATCTGTGAATGCTTGGTTAAGAACCCTGTTTCTAGACACTGGTAAGCAATGAAGGTGGAGGGGCAAGAAGACATTATAAATAAAACATGGCCTGGCCCCAGAAAAACTTATTTTAGCAAAAGGTCTTAGATACATGAACCAATAATTTTTTCAGGGCCACCCAATATCTTTCAACTTACTTTCTCTGACTTGGGCAACTTTCAGCTTTCTTCTAATAATATCACAGTCTTCCAAGTCCTTCTCTCATGCAAATACAAACAACAGTGAACCTATCTTAGAATTGACTATAGTTTATTTTTTTGTTTGTTTTTAATTTTTTTCAACGTTTATTTATTTTTGGGACAGAGAGAGACAGAGCATGAACGGGGGAGGGGCAGAGAGAGGGAGACACAGAATCGGAAACAGGCTCCAGGCTCTGAGCCATCAGCCCAGAGCCTGACGTGGGGCTCGAACTCACGGACCGCGAGATCGTGACCTGGCTGAAGTCGGACGCTTAACCGACTGCGCCACCCAGGCGCCCCTGAATTGACTATAGTTTAAATGGGGTCCAAGTTTTTACCTAAGGCATGAGGCACAAATTACAGTTTGAGTCCTTTTTGTGCCTAATAATCTTTTGTAATTATGCATATATTTATTCAATTATTGTTAATATATGCCTACTAAGTTTCAAGAGCTTGCTTTGTAAGTACAGTTAGGCATTGCATTTACGTAAACTCCTAGAAGGTAGAGGTTGTAGAAGTGCCTCATATAGATTAGCTGATAAAATCTTACTAAGCTTGGATACATCTTCTGATTCTCAATGAATGTTGCACCACCAAGGAAAAGGACAGTGGTTGCAAACTATGGACAATCATTCTCACTGGCCCTGAAACTTTGACTGTCTTTGATATAATGGAAATTCCATAGGTTGAAGAGTCAGGACACTTGGGTTTGAAGTCCAGCTCAGTCTTTGCCTGGCTGCATGAATGGAGTGAGCTTTATTAACTATTTTCACCCTTATTCCTAATCCACAGGCAATGACAAAGACCACATCCCTAATGAGTAATTTTTAGCATTCAATGAGATGGAAAAAATTTAAAGTCTTATATTATGAATGACTACACAAATAGTAATCTGGAGGCAGCCTGGCATGAAGGGATGAGAGTGGGCTTGTATTTGGATAAATCTGGGTCTATTATTTAAAAGCAGTGTGATTTGGGGAAGTTGCTCAACCTCTATGAGTGAGCCTCACTTTTCTATAAAATGAGATGCTTATGCTATCTTAGAAGACTATTATGAGGATTATATGTGCAATGCTTATCACAGAATTTGCTCCATGGGAGCACTCAAAATATATTAGTTTCCATTATAAATATTAATATTAATAATTAATATTAATGATATTAGCTCTTCCGTAGTAGAGATACGTTCACACTAATCTGGTTATATTTTCTTGTCCTTCATCTCAGGAGACACATGTTGCATGGCATAGGTTTGAGAAAAATTGTCAGAATTAGGTGAGCCCTCAGTCACCCTGAAATTGGCCACAGGAAATTTAACACCCATCCTGGCCTCATTAGTACAGAGATTAAATGATATACTTGACTTAGGAGTAACTTCTGCTAGGCCTAAAATAGTCAAAACAAAAGATAAAGAGAGGGAGAAGAGGTTATTGGCCTAATAAAGTCTGTTTCCTTACAAAGAGGCCCACTTGAAGACTAATTTAAAATAGTGATATTATGGGGCTTTTTATATCACTTTAAACAATTCTTAGAGCTTAAGTGGTCATAAAAAGTCCATTTCAAAAAATAATTGTATTTTTTAACAGCTGCTTGTGGTTTTAGAGAGCTGCTTATCCTTCCCCCCAAAAGAGCTTACAGCCTAATGTCAAAACATCTGGCAATTACCTTGGACACTGATGTCAATCTCACAGGCAATGAAACTTCTACTATTCCATTAGGAAATGAAAATCACTGTGACATCTGACCACTTGTATTTTAGGATTGTTCCTGACCCTGAATTTTTATAACAATCATGAATCCATAATAGACACATTGTATGACTGAAGCAGAGCTCTGATGAGTCGTTGAAGCAATTTCCTTTCCAGGCTGCTAGGGATAAAAAAAAGTATTGGTCACTATGTATCCAGCCACTGTCATCACCCTGAGGTAAAATGATGAAAAGATATATAAGGACTATATCTTCAGGTTTTTAGGATCGACGTTCTTAACTCAAACACCAAGGTTGAGTTTGAATGACACCAAGGTTTATTTGAAAGCTCATTTAGCGCCTCCTTTGCTGAAAGCCTCACAACCATTTACCTTCTAAGAAAGCAATGGTTAATCAAAAAACATGGTGTTGAAGTTGACCACAAGAGCATTGCCAGTCTTTCAGAGAGACAGAATAGGAAGATACCCACTTTAATGAAGACAGAGATAACTTCATACTTTTAAACATTTTCCTTAGCAACCCTTGGTCCCTGGCATTATCACCATTAAGTTACTTCCTTCAAGCTCAACTTGTTCTACAGGACCTCTGGCAAACATGGTACAACCCATTTACATTCATCATCCAACATGGAAGATTAGTTTGCCTATTATTTGGCAAAGAGTAGAACCTCAGTGGAATGATCAACGGGACAAGCTTGAATTTTTAATGCTGGGCTTTTTAATATTTGGAATGGCAAGTTCTAGTACTCAGAAGATCTTGAGAGCAGAAGACACTTGGGAATGGGTGCTGATGACAAGTTGCATCTTCCTTACAGGCATACTGGCTCTGCTAGAGATATCACTCATCCAAAGTTGGCAAATGGAGAGCATCTCCAACCACAACTCTTCAGGAGTCATGGATACTCAGAGTGTCCTTTCCAGCTAATTCTAGATGCAGTTTCAATCTCTCCCCACTCACCCATCCAAGAGGCCACTGCCATCCACCTGAACTAGGAAGAGAGGAGAAACCCAGTGCCTTCAAAGATCATCTTCTTCTCTTTTTCCTTCCAATATACCTTTCCTTCCAATATACTTTCCTTCCAATATACCAATATACCTTGACTTTCTTAGGAAAAATAGGATCTTTCCTGTTTGAAAAAACATTCCGAGAAGAAAATGAAATAGGAATGGGAGGTTGTTTCCATTTTTAAGGACTTTGGTAA
Source organism: Prionailurus viverrinus (assembly GCF_022837055.1). NCBI lineage: Eukaryota > Metazoa > Chordata > Mammalia > Carnivora > Felidae > Prionailurus > Prionailurus viverrinus. Next base: position 23,461,128 of record NC_062571.1, on the reverse strand, counting down.
ATGATTTGTTTTTAGAAATATCTTCCTGGGATTTATATCATTTTCCTCCCACCTTACCTCTCCTGTGTCCATTTTAGAGAAAAGCACCTCATTTATCTTTGGGAGACAGTAATGCAGAAACTGTAACTGAGCAGATTTCCCCTTGAGGATCAAAATATTTGTGTTAAATGAAATGAGAAATCTGCTAAGTGGCGGCATGAATACCCCAGGGAAGGATATTTCGTAATTTTTAAAAATTCCTACTGAAATTCTTCTCTTGCCAAGAAAAGAGGAATGATTTCTATTAAAATTACTTCATGTCTGAATTACTCTCTGCCCCTTGGGAACATATAACATTACAGCTTTTATACTCAGTAATTTAGAAGGACGAGGGACACCTTATTTGGAAAGCATACAGGCTTAACACAAAATGTTGAGTATTAAGTATTTTCACCACAAAAGTCTCCTTTTGAAAATTTGGCACTGTTAAACTGTTCAAATTAAAGTTTGTTTTCAGAATTGATCTCTGTGATTGTCGGTACACATTCTTTTTAACTTCCTATCTTTATCCTACCATTCCCTAAAACTACAGAGAAAATTCTTCAATTGGTGTGCAGGAATTGCACTTTTTATCTAAAACGAGATAGATGGTAGCACATTAATAAAGCAGTTCAATGCTTTGAAGCCAATCAAATCAGTAAACTGCATTAAAATATATGTACATAAGTGTGTATATATGAATAAATTGGCCTACAGTAAAGGCTTTGGAAAGGCACAAGAGATGGAAAACAGTTATCAACCCATGGGCCAATTCTGATCAAGTATTATGGGTCCTATAGATACTGCACTGAGAAAGCCAAATTCAGGTTAAGAAGGGGGGAAAAATGCCATTTAATACCAATATTGTGCCATGATCCCAGGTGGCCAAACATAGTTGTCATCCCTGGTATGTGTTAATTAACAACAAAGGTGCTCTTAGGTTGGTGCAATTGGAATTGTTTTCTGCGTTTTCTCATTTTCTGTCGTAAAACATATAATGTTTTTGTAATAAGATTAAAACTATTTTTAATATTTTTTTAAAAACTGAAAAACCTGTTTTTTTCTTAAGTTGTCCCAAAACTTAAAGGGAAGTAATTAAATTATCATCTTTGTGCCCTGGTCAGAAAAAGTCATCTTTGGGATCAGTGGAAACCTTGCAAGGGTATAAGGTACATTTCTATGTGTTAAAAGTCAGTAGTTCTTTAGATTATTAATTCATCATTAATTATTTGAGTTATTAGGCAGAGTTCCTAATGTTATTGCTGTAAGATGGGCTTGGGCTAAACAGAAGCAGGTGTAGGATGAGTGAAGCAGCAAAGCTGTAAGAACGTAAATCCACCAGAACAAGAGCCAGACTGTTTCTGATTTTTAACATGGTTGTGGGCTCAAGCTCGCGCTCTCTCTCTCTCTCTCTTTCTCTCTCTCTCTCTCTCTCTCTCTCTCACACACACACACACACACATACTCACACACACACTTTGCCCATACAAAGGAGAGAATAGTAACATCTGTCTCAAGTGCCCTCATGTGTATTTCAAAATGTCACAATGTGTTTGAAAAGTGCTTTGTAGTACAACTTACTAGTGCCAGCACAAGAGCACTACTCTAGTGCTATCACTGTTAGTAGTAACCGTAAATATCCCTGATTTCCATATTAAAGGAAACAATTGTAGTCAAAATACAAATAATCTGAAACTATCCTTCATGTTTTAGTAACTGATTTCTAATAGCATAGACTTATCAATGCCTCTATGCAATAATCATCAGAATATATGTGGTTCAACAAGTTGCCACACGTGAAACAGAGCCCCAAAGAAGTTCAGTGATGATTCTGGATCACATTTACACTTAGTGTTGAACATGAACTGGAAACTGTGGCTTTTTCCTTTCCTTCCACTCTTTCTTTCAGTCCACACTGCTGCTTCCTTTTTATCTTTATAATCATATTTCCTGCACTATTCAATTTGAATGAATGGTCCAGATTTGGCTGAAAATGTCAACAAAATGATTGTGCAATCCTTGACCAATTACCATCCAAGAGAGGAGACCTCACCTAGATAGGTGGTATATTATAAAATCCTCACCCTCAGACAGATATTTGCCATAGATCACCAATGAGTAGGTTTATCCAATATATGGGTAAACATCATCCAAATGAATAAATAACCTAGCTTATGTGGTTAAAAAAAATAATAATAAATAAATAAATAAATAAATAAATAAAAGCAGCATACATATTTGAACCTCCATGTTGTGCTTCCTCTAATATTTGAATATTAAATTAGAAAAAAATAAGAATACATAATTTGTATGGGAGCTGGGCCTGAAGTAATATGTAAAAATAATAGCTATCATTTACAGTACACAAGTTTTGTGCCAGATATTTAAACATATTACAGATTATCTTTATAGCAATCCCATGATATATTGATATTGTCATTTTACAAGTGTGAAAACTGAGATTCAAAGACATTAAGTAATTTTTCTAATTTACTAAATAGCAGCTACTTCAGAACAGAGCCAAGATCTGAACCTGCAAAGCCCATGCTCTCTTTGCACTGTAATATTAACATATTAGTATTAGACAGCTAATTATAATCATTCTTATCCTCCTAAATTAGTTCACATGGTTGTAAAAGTGCTCTGAATGGAAATTTTAAATTACTAGTTCCAGGTTGTGCCATGTGATAGAGGCAAAGTCAGACCTAGCACCCAGTCTTCTGACTTCTTCATTAGCGTGTTGTCCACTTCTTTAGTCAGCCTTTAGCTGATCAGATAGCCTACCAGCTCCTGTGGCTTTCTAAAATCGTTAGCCATGGCAAAGCAGCAACCACTAAACAAATCCACAAGTTGAACCCATCAAGGTACACAGAATTGGTTCTGACTAGTGGACAATAAGGTGTTTCATAGGGCAGTTTCTGAAGATAAGAGTGTAGGAGAGGGATAACTCAAGGAGACATGGCTAAACTCCTGAACTGATGTTTCTAAGCAGAGAAAATCTCAGATTTCATAGAAAAGAGATAAAGATTAGCTGAAACTGAACAGTGTGTCTGTGGTCCTGTCTATGCCCTTGTGCAAGTCACTGGTCCCTTTGTGCATCTTTAAATCAGAAATTCTAATGTCAGTCTGATTATATCACAGAATAAGAGTAACAACGAACCCAATGGCAATAAAGCAGTCTACCCAAGAAGTGTGCAATAGAAATTATTCAAATTAATGATCTGGGCAGCTTGCAGGTAACGTGCCTGCTCCAATTTGAGCCAATTCCTTTCAAGTTGGACTTTTTTTTTTAAGAGTTCTGCCTCAATTCAGTGAATTGGATTATTTCAATGAAATACACTTAATAAGTTCCCTTGGGCATCACTTGATACTTCTTTGCTATTCTTTTTACCTTTTTTTGTATTAGATTTAACACCTGGGTAATACGAAGTGCCATGGTTACCATAAATTATAGGAGACTAAATAAATATTTGAGAGAGCAGGAGAGATTTGATTAAATTGCTGGAAATGAAATGTTGAGTACCATTTCCCACACCAAATAGACTTTCTTGCTTCAGTGTGCACTGCCAACAGTGGATTTGGTTTTCATAGCCCCAGACATTTTCTAAATGGGTAAACTGCCAGCATGACCACGTCCGCTTTTTCTTGTTTAAGTCTCAACACACTTTTTTATCCTTTGACTTTAATCCAAGCTGGTAAATCATGGCCAAGAATTGAAGGCTTGATAATAAGGGGCTGCAATGTGGAGCTCTACCACAAAATCTACCTGGAATGGGCAGGAATATTTATATTGTAAATGTGGGTTTGGGGCGTATGAGATTTATACTTCAAAAGTGACGTCCTTACTGGTAAGTAGGGATGAATGGAGGAATTCAGCTAAGATGAATTAATAACAATTACAGCAATGTCAGGAAATTTGGAACAAGCAAAAAAGATTACTGGGTGCCTCCAGTGGAAAACTATGCACTGCTTAGAGCAGTCAATTTCAATATTCCTGATCTATAAATGACTCTTTTCTTTGGATTCCCCTTTTGAACCAGTTGTACTCATTAAAAAAAAATTTTTAATGTTTATTCATTTTTTAAGAGACAGAGAGCAGACAGAGGAGGGGCAGAGAGAGAGAGGGAAACACATAATCCGAAGCAGGCACCAGGCACTTAGTTGTCAGCACAGAGCCCAACACGGGGATCAAACTCACGAACCTGCGAGATCATGACCTAAGCCAAAGTCAGACACAACTGACTGAGCCACCCAGGTGCCCCAGTTATACTCATTTAATAATGAGTTAAATGAAATCTTTTATTTTACCTTTTTAAAAAGAATTATCCTTTCCCAGTTTTAATAACTAACATATAGTGAAATGCTTATGGTGCTAAATTTTGCATGTGCAATTACTCATTAAACCAAACAGTATATAAGTCCATTTCCCCTTTAAAAAGATGAACTGAGTGAGGTATAGAGAAGTCACATAATGCCCACATAAGAAATGAGGTAGAAACTCAGAGAAGTGTCCTTTGTCACCCAAAAAAGTACAAATTTCTGGTTAGTTCTCCATCACTTCTGACTAGATGAGATCATAATGAATGATTTCTTGAGTTATTCCCTTTTGAGAACATATTCTCCCAAAATGCATACTAGTCCATATCCTGTTTGCAGTCTCACCAAATGACACCTTTCTCTGATGGCTGATAACAAAGATATCTTCCCAAGAAGAATGTTCACTCTTCCCTAACCTAAGGATTCCTCTAAGGAAGTCAAGAATTAAAGAATGATGGAGAGAAGGAAGAGCCCTGAGTTTAGAAGACAGAAAGAAGCAGGTGGCAACTACAAAATCCAGGTTTCTGAAGTCTTTGCTGAGACCCAGTAGCAGGATGGGTCAGGCAACAAGAGGGCATGCAATGGAATCTGGTGTTTGGGGACCTGACAATGAATTCATTACTCCATTCTCCTTGAATTCCAGAGAAATGCTCCCCAGTGCCCCATCACCCCCAGCTTCCATTCTCTTGGGAATATAGTGCTCTGTTTTTAGGCTCAGATTCTGTAGTGGCCTATGTACAATCACTTTTCTGTCCCAAACAGGAAAATCCTTCTAGGACTGATGAGCCATAAAGTCTGGGTAGGTTTGTTGACCTCCCTAGACCCGAGTTTCTTCAGCCAGAAAGAAATCCAGGGTCGAGATCCCTTTCAACTTCAACATGGAATGATTTCTATAATTAATCTCCATCATTCAGTGAAACATAATTTCAAGTGCACAATGAAATATAAATGCTTTTTAGGAATTCTATTTATTTATTCTCTTTTTCTTATGTTTATTTAAAATTTATTTCATTCCAAAAGGGAGTCAGGCTGGCTTACTGTATTGTTTCATGGTAATAACCCATATTGTATTGTCTGCTGAAGAGTTAGGAGAAAGTAAGCAGATCATAGTAGGTAAGGCTGTTGATTGCAAGTACAGAAAATCACTCTGCCATTTAAGGGTAATTAATGTTCTCATGGAATCCCAGGACAGGAATGCCCCCTTGGCCCTGTGAATGAACAGGAACCAGGAACTGGAATAACCTCCCAACTCTGCTCCCGACTGTGCGCCTGCATCATTCATTTCCATTACAGAGTATGGCGCATGACATCTACAAACAGTAACCACACATATATACCATCTAAAGAGGGACCAGCTTCTCTAAGATCCAACCCAAAATTCCTGGGGTAGGAATTGGCAAGCTTGGGTCAAATGCCCACCTCTTGATCAATCAATTGTGGCCACCATCCAGGAAAGGTCCTCTGATTGAAACGTGTGCTCTTCCCTCCTCTAATCAACTGTAACCTGTGGGTGGAACCACACTGTGCAAAATGGCCACTGGGAGCCACACACCCACTCCTGCCTCAGGTAAGAGGAAGGGGATAACTACCGGAAAACAAGGGAGTAACATAACAACTGAAAAGATGTCCACCATAAGTCCCATAAAAGGAACCATTATTAAGTAATACAGTATTCATAAAACTTTAAGTAATAGCATAAACCTCATTAAAAACCCAAGCTAGAGGCTTTGTGCACCCCCTCAGTCCACAGGGACATTTAAATACATCAGAAGTGATCAAGCAAAACACACTGTATTCTCCCCTCTAATTAGTATCTTTCTTTGCTTCTCTCAGGACCCTTATATGTGGTCCCAATAAAAGTCCCTGCACATTCCCAAAGAGTTCTTCATCTGTTTCTCAGCATTTTTCTTATGATTGTTGGACTTCATTTACTCCATAAAAGCACATTGGAACATCAATGCGTATCCCTGTTTTCACAATTGTTTCTCTCTGCACAATTAGGCATAATAATTAAAGCATCCTTTTTGTCTGAAAGGCAATTAAAGTACAACATTGGAAACATGCGACAATAATATTGAATAATGTTACATTTGTCAGTGAGGTCACTAAATGGGCAATAGATCTTAGAAAGCAAATGGTCTTTCCTTTGTAAACAGATCATTGCTGAGGTTACTTAAATGGCTATAATAAGTCCCATATAGCACTGGCTGCTGTAGCAAGTTTTCCTAGCTTGCTGTATTTCTATTCCCTTATCAGAAGTGAACACTTTGTGGCAATATCCAAATATGTGGACATTGACATACTGATGAGTCTAAAACCACTTGGAATTCAGCAGACAGACAAATAAAGATAAAGTATTACAGATTTTTTAAAGTTTATTTATTTTGAGAGAGAGAGAGAGAGAGAGAGAGAGAGAGAGAGAGAGATAGCAAACAGGATAGGGGTAGAGAGAGAGGGAGACAGAGAATCCCAAACAGGCTCAGCGCTGTCAGCACAGAGCCAGACGTGGGGCTCGAACTCATGAGGCATGGGATCACGACCCAAACCAAAACCAAGAGTTGGACACTTATCCGACTGAGCCACCCAGGCACCCCAAGTATTACAGATTTTGAAAATAATATTTACAAGGTCTCAGAAGCATAATGATGCACTATCAGATGTTTAACTCTAAAATGAAAGACAACTATGGCAACTAAAAGTAACTACCAAATAAATTCGGTAATCCCTTACCAACTATACTTTTGCAATGACATTAGCTTTCCTTCACTGCACATCTCTGACTCCTCTACTCTGCACTAAAAGTAGCCTTCATGAGGGCAGAAATACTGTCATGTTCGTTCATTATATTACCTCCAGTACCTGAATTAGTGGCTGACAACAGGTGATGCTCAAACTTTTGTGTGTGTCTTACTATATTCATTTTATTTTTTACTGAAGTGTAATATACAACAGAGAAGCACATACACCATGGGTATAAAACTCACTAAATTGTCACAATCTGCATATATGTATGCAACCAGAACCCAGAGCAAGAAACAAAACATTACCAACATCTTAGAAACCCTTTTGTACCCTTTCCCAGTTACTATCCCCAGAAGAATAATCACGATCCCCAATCTGAAAAGCATAGTTTAGTTTTGCTTATTTTTAGACTCTATAAATAGAACCACATAACGTGAACTATTTTGTGTGTAACTTTCATTCAACACTACACTGGTGAGATTCATCAACGTTGTAGGTAACTGTAGTTCACTCCTTTCCCGTTGTGTGAAAGTACCGGTTTACTTAGCCATTCAGCTGCTGATATAGTGCTCTTGTGAACATTCCAGTGCATATCTTTTAGTATATACATTTCAGTTGGATATACACATAGGAGTGAAATTGCTGTGCTATTGAATATGCATATCTTCAGATTTATTCATTAATACTTTAAAATATTAATAATATGAACTTTAAAAGAACCTATATTTTACTTGAATTTGGGGTGAAATTAACACAATTCAATACCTTGATTTCCACATGAGGACCTGGTTCATTTAAGAAAAACAATACAAGGGAATGCAAACTGTTACCAACTAGCTGTGTGGTCTTGAGCAACAATACTCTGGCCTCAATTTCTTCACATAAATTAAGAAAATTAAATAAGATAATCTCAAATTCACTTCTACATTCCAGCTCTAAAGTTCAAAAAAAACTCACTGGGGGTATAATTGTCAGAGTTGTGACTAAAAGTCATGCTTCCAAACTCATTTCCAGTAGTTTTAACTTCAGATCGGTGAGATTAATTATTGATATAACTATTTATTACCAACATTAAAGGTTAATATTAGTGAATATTTATTGAATGTTCTTTCCAAGTGTTTTTCATGCACTGTCTCATCAAATCCTGACAACTTATAATGAATTATTATACCCATTCCATTTACAAACAAGGAAACTGAGGACCCAAATGGCTAAATGCCCCATCCACGGTCACAAAACTGCAGAGTGATTGAGTTAGGTTCTTTTGTCTATGGGCAGTCATCTTTAAATGTTAACAGCATCCAATTTCAAATTCTTTTGCTTGCTACAACTTAACAACTGTTTCTAGCCACTTGTTCCAATGGAAACTTCCAATATGTGACTTGTGACATACACAGTCTGAAATAAGCCACACTACAGCAACATTTTTTTGTGGGCTTCTCCCAACCTGGGTTTAGCATTCTGAGAGTTGGATTCTTCACTGACATCTCCCAAGATCATCTGGTGCTGATTTCTATCTTCAGCAACACTTGGACGGGTTTCTTAACTCATGAATTTATGAAGGCAATAAAACTGATGAATCACAAATATCTGAACCCATATAGGAAATGATGCTAAAGGAGATAATAAAATTATATATCATTATCTACCACAAACTATAAATATAATGCATCAAGGATCTGATAGTAATGTCTAACTTCAGCTTGATAACAAGCTGGTGGAAACCTGTAGTCATGTCATAAGTAAAAGATCTCTGCTATGACAATTCAGATTTCTGCTTCAATACTCTTTGATCCTTCTTTTTCTATATTCCATGAAGGTTTTAATCAGCTCTAAATTTCCATTTTATTATGTACTAGATTCCTGGTTTCTCAAATTCTCAGGTCCTGTCTGAAATCATTCTATTTGATGGCCTTTAATGAGGAGGAGGGGTGGTTCATCAGTTGATTTTTAAGGAGGCTTTGCTTTCACCCAAAATACTTGACAGCTGTATGTTTATTGGGTATCTTGTTATATGGAAATTGTCCCTTTATTTCTACACATAGGTCTTATGGTTCACATTCCATTTCTTCTCTAACTGATCTAAACAGATCTGTAACTGGTCTTCCAACCAAAGTCCACCATGATCTACATTTACATTTAGTCCTACTCCAATGTTGAGGCTGGGGGGTGTAGGTAAGGAATGGACCTTACCCTGTATAGTTTGGGGTAGGAACACTGTCCATTCTTCCTAAACTTTTCAAGTATCTTTTGGAAAAGCATATTGCATACATACACATACACCCACATATCACTTTAATTACTGCATAATGTCTCACCAAAGTCCATTCTGACAAAATCCAAGCTTGATTTTGCCATTATAAATATTTAGGATAGCAGTTCTACCTGGCCATTTTGCCATAATACATGTAGACTTACATAACCTGGAAAGTGGCTCTAGTTCTCCATCTGAAGACATAGGAGGGTAGCACCTCAGCAAAAGCTGCATTCATGAAGGTTGTCTTCCCTAGACCCTTGTTCTTTGGTAATGTCCACTGCCTTAGTCCCTGGTCCACATGTGACCCCTATCAAAGTTCAGTAACTGCAGCTATTTCCAAACCTTTCCTGATACCTGTGGTTTAGCCATTGGTAGACATCACTGCCCTTACCTTGGTCACTAATGATTTTGTGCAATTATTTAATAAGCATGGGCTGACCAATAAACAAGTGACTAGTAGTAACTTTTATTAGCAGCTTTATATTTCTGCAGAACCTAAAACAGATCCAAAGAAATGGTGGCCATTATGGGTTCAGGGACTTTAAGTCCACAGGTCAGCCCCGCCAGAGACAATTAGTTCCAGGTTCCCTTCCTTGGCAGCATTCTGGAAGGCCTATCTGGACCAACAACACCTGTGTAATAAAGTAAAGAAGAGAAATGGGGTTCAGCAAGACCGTGACAATTGGCCTGATTTGGAGGGAAGGAAAGGTCAAATAACAAAGATCATGATCAAATCTCTTACCAGCTAGGTATAAATTAAGAGACAAGAGCAGAGTGATGAATAAAGAGCCCCTTTCCCACACTTTTGATCCCAGGCTGTCTACTACCACGCTATAAGCTCTTATAAACTAAGAGCCAGAAATAGAGGCAGATGGGAGCAGAGACACATTAATCATGGGCAATCACAATGGAAACCACAGACTCCTTCTGCCGAAGTCCCCTGTTAGCCGGCTTCTGACCCATTCCACAACATAATTTGAGAAAGCAGTATAGACCAGGTATTCACTGGAAGAAAGGAAAAATTAAAAATAAAACATGGATAGTGAAATTGAGGACATTTTCAAGTTCTTCAAACATTACAAAAATGGTCAAACCAATGCAGGGGGAACTGGAGAATGTTTACATAAAATGAAATAATACCTCACAATTATAGCTACAGTTTGACCAAATGGACTACGGGGTCTGTGCATAACCATTCTTTTTGTCCTGGACATAAGGCTCTTTCCCAATGATAAAGATGTTATAATAGAAAAATTACATGAGAAGAAAGTTAAAAAAATTAAAAAGATCTGGAAGATGTATGAAAGGAGTTAATTACATACGATAAAATGAAGTCAGCAAACAACAGATTTTGAAATTTGAAAGTTAACATAAGCCTGTATTATCGAAAGTCTTCTGGGTACCACTGATCTGTTACTTCTTCCATAGTCTCTGTTGAAGTCTAAGTGGATGGTAAATAATATAGTTACACAACCACATTTTTTTCCTTTTTTTCTCCCTTGTTAAGAACACTACTGGAAACTAACCATAGACTGAAGAGAGGGAAGGGTTTTCTCCAGAAGCCTTGTATAACTTTATCTGAGATTGCAGTAAAATAGCTGTGGCTTAGTTTGATCTACTTATCCATACTATCACCCGAAGGTTGAGCCTGCCCAGAGAGTAGAACAGATTTCATTTTCTGTGTGCTTGCAATAAATCTTGGATTTCACGAGCATTAAATATTTGCAATAAGTCTCATTTTATTTAAATTACATTGATCAGGTTGCTTTCTTTTTTTTTTTTTTAATACAGCAAATCTCCGGCAAAGATGGGATTTTAGCAAAACACAAGTTCTCCCATTGGGAAGAAACACAATGTATCATTTGGATTTCAATCAGAAAACATAAACCATTTAAGGTATTTCAAACAGATAGAATTTAATCTAGGGAACTGATTGAACCAGTGATGAAAAAAAATAAGGAGCTGAACTGGAGATGGTGAGACATCCCAGAGATCAGCAACAAGAAAAAGATGGAACTGCCCTAGGACTGGAGAAACACAGAGAAGAGGTGGTGTTCCCAAATCCACAAGCAGAGGTCACTGGGTACAAAATGGGGTGATAGTGGGCCTTCCCAAGGGAACCATAAAGAGAGACATTTTCCAGCAGAATCTGGAACCACACAGGAGGCACAGGAATGCTGCCAGAGATGCTACCAAAAGCAAAGAAGAGAGAAGTCTTTTCTCCCTCTTCGGGTCTCCTTTATGCCAGTGTAGTCCATTGGTCAAACCTACAAAGATACTAGAGGGCTAGAGCCCTGAAAAATATAGTTTCTTGTAGTACAGAACAGGGCAGATAAATACAGAATATGGTTCCGAAAGTAAGCAAGCCAAGATCTGCCCCAAGTGGGCTTCAAGAAACACTCTGTACCACATAATAAACACCCTGCAACAATTCTGGGTGGTCTGGGGGCATAATAACAGAACTTTAGTTTGTGTTATTCTCCTTATATTTTTCTTTTTACCCATTTCATTCTGATCCTCAGTATCCTGCCTTGGGGATTTCTGTAAGATCGTAAGTTACTTGAAATAATAAAACCAGCTGCATATATTATATTAAAGATACTAGAGGAAGAAGGAAAAGAGGGATGTACCTATATGAGCAACAGGCAGCAAAAGGGGAATAATTCTAAACACTATATAGAGAATAGAATACAGATATCTTAGGGAATCACTCACATGTTACTCAGTGTTGACATCCCAAGGAGAAAGCATGCCCTTAGGGAAAGTGGGTATGTGGCATCCCAATGAAGCCTAAAACCTAAGCACAAGAGATCCCTGCCTTGGCAAAGGGTCTCATGCCCTAGACAGGGTCCGGATACAGCAAAGCTCTCAGACAAAAAGGGAAGTGCAAGCTGAAGTACCATGTGTATCAAAAGGAGCCAACAAGCTTCAACTAATTCCCCATCCCAGCCTTCCCTACTCACTTATCTCAGTACCAGCAGGAAACAAATGGCACACTCAGAAAAGTTTAACTGAAAGAACTTAACAAGAGGACTGTTACTTAAATGCGAAGAGGATTAAGGAAATCAACAAGGATGGCAGGGCATCTTGGAGAAGGCCATTACATTCAAGGCCTGAAGGGAAAAAGGAAGAAAATAGTGTTATCACAGCCCCATACAAGCTGAAACCACAGAGAAAAAGCTTTCCACCAAGTAGTTCTGATGCCTAGGGAAGCACACTCACTGTTCCAACAATGGTGAGAGACAAGAAAAAAGCAAAAGAAATAGATATACTAACTTTTTCTTTCCTTTTCAACTCTAGCTGTACCTCTCTGGCTCAACCCATCTAGAAGTCAAAGAGCACAGCACATAAGCCCAGCTATGGCAATCTGCCCTTGTGCTCCAGGGCACAAAACGGACAGAGAAGGAGAGAATTGCTAAAACTAGAAGAGTCTAAATAAAGAACAACCCAGAGAAAATTAGAATAATAATTCAAAAAGATACACATAACCCCTATATTTATTGCAGCATTATTTATAATAGCCAATATATGGAAACAACCCAACTATACATATATATATGTATATATATATATGTATAGTTGGGTTGTTTATATATACATATATTTTATATATGTATATATACATATATAAATGTGTATATATATATATATATATATAGGAATATTACTCAGCCATAAAGAAGAATATAACAACATATAAAATATATGTATATATAAACAACCCAACTATATATATATATATATATATATATATATAGTGGAATATTACTCAGCCATAAAGAAGAATGCAATCTTGCAATCTTGCCATCTGCAACAACATGAATAGATCTAGAGGGTATTATGCTAAGTTAAATAAGTCAGTCAGAGAAAGACAAATACCATATGATTTCACTCACATGTGGAATTTAAGACACAAAACAAATGAACAAAGGAAAAAAGAGACAAACCAAAAAGACTCTTAACTATAGAGACAAACTGATGGTTACCTAGGGGAAATGAGTGGGGGATGGGTGAAATAGGTGAAGAGTATTAACAGTACACTTATGATGAGCAGTGAGTAATGTATAGAACCCTCGATTCATTATATTGTATACCTGAAACTAATATAACACTGTACACTAATTACACCTGATTTTTTATTTTTTTAAAGTGGAAGGAGGATAAAGAGAGAAAGAATAACCAACACTCAGCAGCTCCAGATTTTGTGGAATCTGAGGTTTCTACAATTTGAGGGGCTTACCTAAAAAAATAACTACAAATATAGGGGCTTCTCTGTGGTTCAGTCAGTTAAGCATCTGACTTCAGCTCAGATCACAATCTCGCGGTCTGTGAGTTCAAGCCCCACGCAGGGCTCTGTGCTGATAGCTCAGAGCCTGGAGCCTGCTTCTGATTCTGTGTCTCCCTCTCTCTCTGCCCCTCCCCCCACTCATACTCTCTCTCTCTCTCTCTCTCTCTCTCTCAAAACAAACAAACATAAGAATTTTTAAAAATTAAAAAAACAATATATAATTACAATACAAAATTTGGTATGGAAGTACATATTTGTTTCTATTGAGAAGAAAAATCACACAAAAACACAAAGTTTAGGGGCACCTGGGTGTCTCAGTTGGTTAAGTGTCTAACTCTTGATCTCAGCTCAGGTTTTGATCTCAGGGTCCTGGGTTTAAGCCCTGCATTGGGCTCCACGCTGGGTGTGAAGCCAACTTAAAGAATAATAATAAATATGGAGCACCTGGGCGGTTCAGTCAGTTAAGCAACTCTTGGTTTTAGCTCAGGTTCATGAGTTCGAGCCTCGCATCAGGCTCTGTGCTGCCAGTGTGAAGCCTTCTTGAGATTCTCTCCTCCCCTTCTATCTCTCTGCCCCTCCCACTTTCTCTCTCTGTCTCATCTCTCTCTCTCAATAAACAAACAAACAAACTTAAAATTTTTTAATTTTTTTTTTCAACATTTATTTATTTTTGGGACAGAGAGAGACAGAGCATGAACGGGGGAGGGGCAGAGAGAGAGGGAGACACAGAATCGGAAACAAGCTCCAGGCTCTGAGCCATCAGCCCAGAGCCTGACGCGGGGCTCGAACTCACGGACCGCGAGATCGTGACCTGGCTGAAGTCGGACGCTTAACCGACTGCGCCACCCAGGCGCCCCAAAATTTTTTAATTTTTAAATAATAAATAAGAATTTTTAAAAAACCCAAAGTTTAAAATTTTTTTAGCGTTTATTTATTTTTGAGAGAGAAACAGAGTGCAAGCAGGGGAGGGGCAGAGAGAGAGGGAGACACAGAATCTGAAGCAGGCTCCAGGCTCTGAGATGTTGTTGCAAAGCCTGACATGGGGTTCAAACCCACAAACCGCAAGATCATGACCTAAGCCAAAGTTGGACACTTAACCGACTAAGCCACCCAGGCGCCCCCGCCAAAAAACCCCAAATTTTAATACCTAACAAATACTCAACTATCAGAATCTGAAAAAAAGCATATTCTTATTAATTAATAACTGCCCTAAGATATTTTTGTAATATTTACCTTCTCTGTAGTATTGGCTGCAATTTTTTTTATCTTCTCTTTATGTAAGAACACTTTCTTTTTTTTTAATATGAAGTTTATTGTCAAATTGTTTTCCATACAACACCCAGTGCTCATCCCAACAGGTGCCCTCCTCAATGCCCATCACCCACCCTCCTGTCCCTCCCACCCCCCATCAACCTTCAGTTTATTCTGTTTTTAAGAGTCTCTTACGGTTTGGCTCTCTCCCTAACTTTTTTTCCTTCCACTCTCCCATGGTCTTCTGTTAAGTTTCTCAGGATCCACATAAGAGTGAAAACATACGGTATCTGTCTTTCTCTGTATGACTTCTTTCACTTAGCATAACACTCTCCAGTTCCATCTACGTTGCTATAAAAGGCCATTTCATTCTTTCTCATTGCCACATAGTATTCCATTGTGTATATAAACCACAATTTCTTTATCCATCCATCAGTTGATGGACATTTAGGCTCTTTCCATCATTTGGCTATTGTTGAAAGTGCTGCTATAAACATTGGGGTACAAGTGTCCCTATGCATCAGCACTCCTGTATCCCTTGGGTAAATTCCTAGCAGTGCTATTGCTAGGTCATAGGGTAGATCTATTTTTAATTTTTTGAGGAACCTCCACACTGTTTTCCAGAGTGGCTGCATCAGTTTACATTCCCACCAACAGTGCAAGAGGGTTCCCGTTTCTCCACATTCTCTCCAGCATCTATAGTCTCCTGATTTGTTCATTTTAGCCACTCCGACTGGCGTTAAGGTGATATCTGAGTGTGGTTTGGATTTGTATTTCCCTGATGAGGAGTGACATTGAGCATCTTTTCATGTGCCTGTTGGCCATCTGGATGTCTTCTTTAGAGAAGTGTCTATTCATGTTTTCTGCCCATTTCTTCACTGGATTATTTGTTTTTTGGGTGTGGAGTTTGGTGAGTTCTTTATAGATTTTGGATACTAGCCCTTTGTCTGATATGTCATTTGCAAATATCTTTTCTCATTCTGTTGGTTGCCTTTTAGTTTTGTTGATTGTTTCCTTTGCAGTGCAGAAGGTTTTTATCTTGATGAGGTCCGAATAGTTCATTTTTGCTCTTAATTCCCTTGCCTTTGGAGATGTGTCAAGTAAGAAATTGCTGCAGCTGAGTTCAGAGAGGTTTTTTCCTGCTTTCTCCTCTAGGGTTTTGATGGTTTCCTATCTCACATTCAGGTCCTTTATCCATTTTGAGTTTATTTTTTGTGAATGGTGTAAGAAAGTTGTCTAGTTTCATTCTTCTGTGTGTTGCTGTCCAGTTCTCCCAGCACCATTTGTTAAAGAAACTGTCTTTTTTCCATTGGATATTCTTTCCTACACTTTCTAATATTCATTTTTACAATGAGAATAGAATGAAAATTTAATATTTTCTGGAATCAAAAAAATTTTATTATTGATAACTGGGATGCATAAAATATGCAACGTTACAAAAATATGCTTTTGTTGTGTATAGTTCTGTTGTAAATTTGTGCCCTACAAACAGGAATTTTGATAAGTTCTATTTTGCATGATTACCATAAATTTTTAAAAATGTATGCTGCTTTTTAATTTGCATATATTATCATTTGTATACATTATCAAATATATTCCCGGACAGCACAGCACTTCCATTGAAAATAGATTTTGATGAGAACCAAATTGTCCACTAACAATTAAATGCATCTGATGACTGAATGAATTTTCCAGAGATCAGCTTCCAGTTCCATGCATTGTATGCCTAGCTTTTACTCTACTATCCATATTTCTGTTTCCAGGAACCATAGAGGGCATTCATACACTGATGGCCAGCAGTGGCTTAACTACACAATAGTGACTGAAAAATCACATAGATATAACTCACTAAACCCAACTAAATATCATGAACTCAATTTTCCCTAAGCTGAATCTTATAAAATCTTGAAGCGTGGTTAAGGGAAATACGGAACAATGAGGTTTGTAGACTTCCATTTCAACCAAGTTAAAATATACTCATGGTATAATTTTTAAAAAATTATTACCTAACTCTTCTAGAAGCAATAACTAGAAAGTCTAGTTAGCAATAACTCACTCAGTGGCAAGGAGTGCCCCTAGTGTCCAGATTGTGGTTTCTAAATACCATTTCTAAATAACAATAATAATAATAATAATAATAAAAATCAACGCTGAAATCCTCAGCAAGATGGCTGATTCCAGGTCTGGTGCAACAAATCAATATAAGCCTACAACATCATGTCATATGAGAAAGCAAAGAAGCTATCCACATTCACTGAGGTCATGTCAAGAGATAATAGGAGCCAAGTGAAAGGGACTCCCACTGGCCAAAGATGAGATAGTTTGTGCATCAAAAAGTATAATAACTATAATGAATTAAATCAGATATGTTTTTTAAGAATCTATGAGGTCATACTGGTTTCCACAGTGGATGTAACAATTTACATTCCCACCAACAGAGTGCCAGGGTTCCTTTTTCTCCACATCCTACCCAAAACTTGTTATTTCTTGCCTTGTGCACTGAAACTAATGAACACAATGTGTCAAGTACATTCAAATAAAAAAAAAATACAAACATACGATACATGTCACGCCAAGTTAAAAAAAATCTATGAGGTTATAATGATATATTTTTAAAAAATCGGTGGTTCCATTTGAAGGTTTATTAGGGCATGAACCTCTCATTCTAAGATTTTCTAAAGGGGGATAAATTATTCCACCGTTCGTGTACTAACTAGATTCTAGTGTAATCAAATAATTGATGAAAAGTAATTCTTCTCTATAGAAGAATTCCACTTAGTAATTACAAAATGAATGATTAAATTAAAATATCTATCTTTTGTAGCCCCTAATGAAATAATAGCTATAGACAATGGTCATCCAGGGTTGCTAAAACCATCTGGGAAATGATGCATGGGTCAGGCTGAAAATATCTGAAACCTCCAGTCAATCTTAACGTAACAAAAAATAAAATAAGATAAAATAAAATACAATGAAAAGAAAGTGTGTCAAGCATCAGATGCCTCTGATGTGATATAATAGTGAGTCCACAGCAACACTTATGAAATGTCCTACCAAAACATTGAATTTGAATATGATCAAGGATCTTAGCTACATGTAACTACCAGTTTACAGGAAATACACAAAGGAAATACACAGACAAACATGTCAAATGACACCACAGGGATGAAATCAGCTAATCCCAGAGTGTAGGATATGCTATAAGACACAAGATCCAGTTTCTTCAACAAATAAATGCATTAAAAAAGAGAAAGAGGGAGGAGAAAATTTATAGATTTAAAGAATTTTAGGAAACACCAAATGCAATACATGGACTTTATTTGAATTCTCATTCAAACAAGTCAGTTTAAAAAATGTTATGGAAAAAATAAGGTAAACTTGGTGAATACTGAAAGTATATTTAATGATATTAAAGAAATGGTGTTTCATGTAGTGGTGGCGTCCGCAGCAGCAGCAGAAAGAGTTTGGTTGGGGCCACGTCTCACACAATTTTGCCGGTACAGCCTACCAAGAGGCCAGAAGGCAGAACTTACCTTTGAATCTGTGAATGAAGGCATTGAATGCATTTGTAAAATTATGAAGAGCATCCGAAGAGAATGAATCCCAACAGCCCCTCTATCACATATGATATCAGTCAGTTGATTTTATCGATGATCTGGCAGACCTCAGCTGCCTTGTTTGCAGAGCTAATACCCAGGCATGCCAACCTCATAACAAGGACTGGATTAAAGAGAAAATCTACATGCTCCCTTGTTGGCAGGTCCAACATGCCAGGAAATAGTTGAGTAGGAGGCATTGGGGGTTGGGGGTGGGCTTGGAACACAGGTATGTCCAGTGTGCTGCAGGGGAAGTTTTGTGTTCTAGGAATCCTGTTTCCATTGTGTACACTCTAGCCAGAATTGAATGTATTCGATGAAATGGGAGGACCTTGGTCAATCTGAAATCCCCATGGCCCCTTGCCCCCAACTTTTATTTAACATAAACCTTTTAATAATATAGACAGAAGTTGATTTTTGTCAGTGAATACTGGTTCCAGTCCTTCAAACTATTCATATCTGCTTTATAACATTCACCATACTAACCCTTGTTCAAGTTGGGGTGGGAGTGGTGACAGTTTCATTGTATCTTCAAGATCAGGTCTTAGTGAAAAAAAAAATGTTCTTTAGGGTTTTGTTTTTTTTTTAAGAAGAAATCATGTTAAGTAGTTTTTTTAGGGGGGGGGGTAAGCTGTAATAGTGATTTAAAAAAAAATAGTGTCTCATCTCTTAGAGATACATACTGAAATATTTAGGAGTGAAGTAATATTGTGTCTACTATTTACTCCAAGTTATCCAACAGATAGGGGTAAGGCATAGGAGAGACCGTGTGGATAAAATAGGGCCCACCATGTGCTGATAATAGATGAATCAGGGAAACAGGCATATGGAGATTTATCCGACTATTTCTTCTAATTTTATGTATGCTCAAAACTTCCGTAACAATTTTATTTTTCTTTTTAAATATTTTTTTTTCAACGTTTATTTATTTTTGGGACAGAGAGAGACAGAGCATGAACAAGGGAGGGGCAGAGAGAGAGTGAGACACAGAATCGGAAACAGGCTCCAGGCTCTGCGAGATCGTGACCTGGCTGAAGTCGGACGCTTAACCGACTGCGCCACCCAGGCGCCCCAACAATTTTATTTTTCAAAAAGCAGCTGAAGAAAAAAGAACTTTTCCAAAAGGTTTACTGAAACTGGAAAATGCCACTTTTCCTCTTGTATCATGGAGAAGAAAGTCTACTTAGGCCTTCAACTCTTCAGGCAGAGAATTTGACCCAACAGTGATTCCCTTCTCTCTTTCCAATAGGTAAATATTGCCTGTATCGTCAAGCGTTCAAGGCCAACTCCTTAATTTATCACAGAACACCTGTCTACACATCACCACTGATATAGGACAAAGATGAAAACCTTGAGCAGGGGTATCCTGACTCAGTTATGTGTAGCAGGACAAAAACCTTTCTGAACCCTGAACAGACTTTGAATTAACTGACCCTCCACTATTATTTGAAGGCCTTGCCTAAGTGAGAAATAAATAAATAAAGCAAACCTCAACAAGCAATCATTAAAAGGTACTTGGATCGTCAGCTGGTGACAGATCTCTGAATGCCGGGGAGGGGGGTGGGGGTTGTTCAAGATCTCTGCAGTGCACGTAACTTCTCCCTGAAATAGCTAAAACGCTTCCTCGGCTCCCACCAGCCTCTGGAGTCCTTGCTTTACAGAAATTTAAGGCTCAAAGTGTCTACCCTTCCCCACGATAAAGTACAGAATTGATCAGGATTATGGAACCTGGAACTCCACATGTAAGAATTTTGTTTGAATATATCATGTGTTAGACAGTGACACCTATTGGTAAAGTGTAGTATTGTAAACCAGGACTATCGAATATTGCAATGCAGTCAAACCTTTCTAACTCAGACACAATGGAAAAAAGCCAGACTGAATTGGGGAAAATCCGTGACAGGAAAAAAATCACTGTCATATGCTTTTATCACCTTCAACTAGTCTACATAATTCAACCTAGGCTAAAGGTGAGGTGTACTAGACCCTTACAGAAAGTATTTTTTGACGAGCACAGCAAATATTCAGCCTGAACTGTAGTGATATGCCTTAAATTGCAATTAATTCTTTTTAAATGGGTGTTCCCAAAGTTCTTAAAGCTGCTTTGTTCTCTTAAGTGGATAAACATTTCACAACCCTATCTCGAAAAAGTATTAAGTGAATTTTATTTCTCTAAAAGTGACCCTCTGAAAATTCACAAATTCTAAACTTGTGAGATCCAAATCAATAAAAAATATATATATATGCCTTCTACACTCAAATTAGACAAAAGATTAGGAGATACATTTCAGCATTGTAAATGCCCAATGTAAATATGGAAGGAGGGGGCTTCTAAGTATGAAATAAATAACCTCAATCAGTTGTAGAGGGGGAGGATGGATCCTCTCATTAAAGGATTAGATTGTAGGAACAAAGACAAGGCAAATGTGAAAAATAAAATCCTATCCAATTGTTTCAAATGTCTAGTCATCAGTTTGATCCCTTCCCTCATCAAAAGTGCTTACTTTGGGGGCATCTGGGTGGCTCAGTCGGTCAAGTGCCCTACTCTTGGTTTTGGCTCAGGTCATGATCTCAGGGTTCATGAGTTCAAGCCCCACATTGAGCTCCATGCTGACAGTGCAGAGGCTGCTTGGGATTCTCTCCCTCTCCCTCTCTCTGCTCCTTCCCTGCACACAGATCTCTCTCACTCTCAAAACAAATACATAAACTTTAAAAAAAAAATCTTACTTTGTTCATTGGAATTATTTATATAACTTATAAAAGTAATCTCCATCAGAATCATTTATAAATATGCTTATATTACAGTGTCAATATAGATATATAGTACAAATATATATTTAAATATGTATCATATAAATATGTGAAAATACATTTATGCCATAAAATTACATTGTAAAATAATTTTAATAATGAACTCAATGGGGAAACTAGATTGACTCTAAGTGATTTGTTTTATAAACTCCACTTGAGGGAACACACCCACACATTGCACAGGGAGTGATGCCTGAAAGAAGTCCTCTTGAACCAAGGTTCCTCCCTCCAAATCCCTCAGTCCTCTCCTTCCTGACTACTTGACAGCACTATAATGGGTGGTGTAAGGTTTTCTCAGGCTCAGTTCTGAAGTCACCTTTGCCCTGTGTCTCCTCCTCAATTACTCTTCTCTTCTGAATCCTGGTCTCCTCCCCTCAGGGACTGGGAAGGCAGCCTTGACTGCTGTGCAGAACAAAGGAGTGCTAACATTTTATTTTCCTCTGTGGCTCTCTCCCCTCCCCTCTCCCTGCCTGTTAGTCAATGCCAGAGGAGTGCTTTGAGGAATCCACTCTCAGGTCCTAAAGTCACTGTGTGACTGAGGTGCTTGATCCCACAGGGAGCTGAAGGTACAGCAGGGCCTCCGATAGCCGATAGCGGGCATGTCTCTGGAGGACACGTGGAAAGCATGCGGGTTCACTGTGGTAGATGTGGTAACCACATTGACAAGCAATTTCAAATTCCAGAAAAACTAGCCTGGAAGGACTGGATCTAGAAGGAAAAAAAGGAAGAAACAGACAAGGCCTCTAACTGATGAATACTTTGCTAATGCTTCCAAAGGAAGGACAACCTGTTAATAACAGACCAGGAAGGCAACCTTGCAGTTAATTTTTACTTTCTAGTCTCATCATCAAAGCATGTTTAATGTGATCCTGCATGGGGCAAGAGGGCCCTTGCCAAAATTAAAATCAGAAAAGGTTGGCCATCTGTGAGCATTAAAGGAATATGGAAAGAGTCAGAGAACAAAGGATCAACTCCGGGAATAAAGAAACATTTTTTAACTCATGGCTGTGTTTTGGTGTGTCCTTGTTTACCATAGGATTGTGGGGTAAAAAAAAGTTCAGAATCTTTAAATAAATAAAACATCACAGTCATGTTGATTTATTCAAGTCATTCACTCAGGGAGTGAGTTAATTGGAATCACTTGGGAATGAGCAGATTCCACTTCCTATAGGAGCCAAGTGAAGCCTCAGATGAAGCAGTTGTTGGAAAAGTCAGGGCAATGCCGATGGTTCATGAAGACAAATTAGTTGAGCCTGAGAGAGCTTGGTGAGCTAACGCAGATGCTGAGGGGTAGGACCTCAGGAAGCTGACTCAATGTTTTACTTAAACACCAAGATTCTGGTTACCAAAAGCTGAGGACTCTATCAGCTGGAAAGGCCCATGGCTACTTTCCTCTTCATAAAAAGGTAGGAATAAATCAGTGGTCGCCAAAGTGTGGTCCCTGGACCAGCAGCATCTGCATCCCCCGGAAGTTTGTTACAAATGGGAATTCTCAGGCCTCACCCCCACACACTGAAACAGAAATTCATATGGTTGTGTTTTAATAAGCCCTCCAGGTGATTCTGAAATACACTTGTTAGTATATTAAAGTATGGGAGCCACTGGAAGAAACTCCTGGAATAAATGACAAAAATGGTCCAATAACTTTGTTACAGTTAAATAGGGACTCAAGGAGTCTTTCCCTTCCTGCCTGGCTTTACCCTGGTCCAGGCCACCACAGCCTCATGCCCAGACACCTACAGGAGTCACTTCTCTGGTATCCCCATCTGGTTCAGGCCCCTCCAGTCAATTTCCCACAGTGTTGGCAGGGTGAGCCTGAAATTACAAATCAGCTAGTGTCACTCCCTTGATTGATACCCTGCAGTAGCTTCCCACAGTACTTAGGATCAGGTTCAATTCATGAGCTGACTTCTGCTGTGTTGCCCAAACGTTCTCCCAAACTTGAATCTCTTTGTACCTGAGGCTCCAGACAAGTTGAACTGCTTTTAGCTCCTCAAATCCAACTTCCAGGCCATGATGCCATGCTTTTTCCACTACCTGAAACCCTCTCTCCATGTCTCTTCATCAGGCCTAACTGGAGGTGACTTGGTGGAAGAAAAGAAAACCCATGGGAGTAAGAGTCATTAAAGACAGAGGGAACCAGGAGAAAGAAGAGAAAGGAGAGAAACCAACCCAAAAGCGTGTCGGCCTGTGCTGTGCACTTGGTGCATGGGGTCTCAAAGCCCATCCTATCCTTTGGTCTTCATCTTCTGCAGGTGTTCAACCTATCCCTGACTTCACCTTAAATGCCCCCCCCCCCCCCGCTGGACCCTCTAGGCCCCAAAAGAAACTCTCTGCAGATTAGGCTCTCTATGGCTTCCAAGTAATAATTAGCTACTGGACACACAGGGGTTCTCAAAGTGTAGTTCCCACACCAGACACATTGGCACCACCTGGGAACTATTTAGAAATTCAAATTATTGGATTGAATAATTCAGAATCTACTGTATCAGAAACTCTAGGACAGGGCTCTGCAACCTGTTTTTTTTTTTTATTTTTTTTTTAACGTTTATTTATTTTTGAGACAGAGACAGAGCATGAACGGGGGAGGGTCAGAGAGAGAGGGAGACACAGAATCGGAAGCAGGCTCCAGGCTCTGAGCCATCAGTCCAGAGCCCGATGCAGGGCTCGAACTCATGGACCGTGAGATCGTGACCTGAGCTGAAGTCGGACGCTTAACTGAAGGAGCCACCCAGGCGCCCCATGCAACCTGTATTTTTAAAAATCCTCCAGATGACTTTTATGCACAATAAAATTTGTATCTAAAATACTGTCTAGGGGTGGCTGGTGGTTTATTCAGTTAGCATCTGAACTCGATTTTGGCTCAGATCATGATCTCACAGTTCACGGGATCAAGCCCCGAGTCGGGCTCTGCACTGACAGCATGGGGCCGGCTTGAGATTCTCTCTCACACTCTCTGCCCCTCCTGTCCCCTCATAAATAAATGAATGAATGAATAAATAAATGAATAAATAAATAAAATACTGCCTAAAGTATTTGTGTTAGAGCCCATGCTAATAGAACACCAGATACTCTCCTTGGCCCTCAACGGGCTTTATATTTAGGCCTTTGGGTGATAATACCCCTCTCTTTTTTGTGTGAACCTCAAGATTGTTTTCATTGGTGTGACTAAATCTCAGGCAGGTGGAGCCAGGCAAAGCATGGGTGGCCCCTTGAAAGGTTATAGCACCTGTCAGATGCAATTGTACAGACATTAGTGACTATGATAATTATAACAGTACTAGTAATCATCGGAAAGTAAATACTGATGATCATTTGCTAACCCCTTATAACATACTTTACTTATCCAACCTTCGAAAGTAGAACCTTCGAAAGTAGAAATTAATATACCCCTATTACGGATGCAAAAACCAAGTCTCAGAGGTCACATGATTTGCCTAAAGACATTCGAGGAAGAAGTGATAGGTCAAGGACTTAAATGTGGAACTGACTAGCTCCAAGCCGCTCATTCGAGGGCACTAATTATTCCTACAAAGGTGCATGGGTGGTTACCAGAGGGAACATTCTGCTTCTGGAGCCAGGCCCCTCTTCTTCTAAGGAAACATGGCAACATATTGAGTTTCCTTCTGCACATCTTGCCTTTCTTTTGACGGCCTTTCTTTGAGTATTTGCTTTTGGGCTTCTCATCCTCACTGACCAATGACTGGGATGATGCAGTTTGCATTTTCTGTTGCCATGCAGAAAGTGGCAGACACTGTGAAAGAGAGTGAGCCTTCCAGATGAAATGCAATGTGTAAATGGAAATTGTCATCATTATCCCCTGAATAAATGGAGAAAATGAACATTGGCTCTAGCAGAACTGGAAGGAAAAATTGGACTGCGAACAAAAGCATTATTAATTTAAGGAACTGCCTGAATTTGCCTCTGGCAGTTTCCTTTGTAAACACCGTTAACACTCTGGAATGCTTGAATTGTATCTAAATGCATAGCTTAAATATGTAAAAACAGAAACCCAGGCATTACTTTCAGGCATCCAGAGAATTGTTTGCTTCTAAAATCTGCCAGAACAAAATACAACTAGCATATGAGACTTCCAAATTATGAGGGTCTAATATCTCTCATAAAATCCTTTCACAGAATATAGAATTGTTGACTACCTCCTACCCAAGACCAGTTATAATTTACGACTGACAAAATATGGCTCTGTAACACTGCTGGTGCAGAACGTGCTTATATTTGTGTTTCTCTGTAACATGAACATGATTCTTGGAGGTAAAAGGCTGCAGCAAGGGATATCTTTAGGCAACAGAGTTATTTAAGTGGCCAAGTCACAGCTGAGTAACTTTGTAAATGAACCTGGTAGAGTCAACTCTGTGGAGAAGAATAATTGCATCTTTATGACTTCATTCTGAGGTGGAAAGCCCCTCACTCAGGCACCATGGTGGGAGGCATTCAGAGAAGTTGTATTTTGGACACTAGAATCAAGTAAGTTATATTTCCCAGAAGGAAAATATATCTATGAATTTTGGATAAGGTAGTTCTAAGCGAAAAGCCATCCTACCCTCACCAGGCTCACAGACTTTTCCCAAATAATCTGGAAAGTAAACATGGGCTTGTCAGTTCTCTGGAGCCCAAAAAGCATTTGGGAAAAATCTTGACTGAGTTTGGTGAGCAACCATACCCTGGGGAATTCTCCATTTAGAAGCAAGAGAATAAAGGAAGTGTTGGAACAGTTGCTGCTGATTGGGAACCAACCAGCCCCTGGAGCAACTGATAGTAAGCTAGCAGCTTCCTGAGCATGAGAGAGTCAAAGTTTGAATCCCCTGCTCAAGTGTAGAATAACAATAATGACAACAACCAACACAGGCTGGGGTCTTACAATGGATGGGGGAAACAAACACTTCATATATACTCGTATATTTATGTGTATATATATATATATATATACACACATATATATATATGTGTGTGTGTATGTGTGTGTGTATGTGTGTATATATATGTATGTAAAATCATTTCTATACATTAATATGCATATATAATTATTTAACCCTTTTAATAGCCTTATTAAGTAATTTTAAAATGTTACTCCCATTTTACAGGTAAGGAAACTGAACACAGAAGTTATGTAATTTTGTCCATACTAGAAAGCAACAGAAGCAGGATTCAAACTGAGTCATGCTCCAGAGTCCATGTTCCTAACCACTTACACACATCATCACTTGACAGGGAAAGATCATGGGCTTTCATGTTTGGCACTAAGGAACTGATTTCTTACTTACTTACTTCGAGGTACAATGGGATGCCATTGTGCAAGCACAATGGAATATTACTCAGCCATACAAAAGAATGAAATCTTGCCATTTGCAACAACACTGATGGATCTGGAGAATATTACGCTAAGTGAGATAAATCAGTCAGAGAAAGACCAATACCATACAATTTCATTCATATGTGGAATTTAAAAAACAAAACAAATGAACAAAGGAAAAAAAAGAGACAAACCAAAAAACAGACTCTTAACTATAGAGACAAACTGATGGTTACCTAGGGGAGGTGGGTGGGGGATGGGTGAAATAGGTGAAGGGTATTAACAGTACACTTATCATGATGAGCAGTGAGTAATGTATAGAATTGTTGAATCACTATATTATATCCCTGAAATTAATATAACACTGTATGTTAACTACACTGGAATTAAAATGAATAGAATAAAATAAAATAAAAAATGTGACCCTGAGTAAGTGACTTAACTTTATTCCCTGCCTATAAAATAGATAAAATTCTGAACTAGCAGATTGTCATAAAGAAGATACTTAAGACTTAGTAGACACTCAATAAACAGTTTCTTAAGCTACATCTTCATTAAATTCACTAACCATTTCTGGCTATGATCCAGTATTGGAATGGCAGTTATCAACTCCAGACTACTTCTCTGGCTAATGATCTGAGAGGCACAAGCAGAGTGGAATGATTGCAAACGATAAAGGAAAAAATCATAAGCACTTACACACACAAATATACGGACTGGATTTTAGTGGAACTCAAAAGACAGAAAACACCTGCCTTCTACATTCAAATCCTATCAAATTTATCAGGTGCCTAGCATCATTGGATGAGGATCCACACTTAATTCTAAATCTGATTTTTGTTTGAAGAGTGTCAAAACTTTAAGTGCCAGCAATATATATTTTAAATAGATATCATTTCATACACATAAATTCATAAAAATATATATACAGTGGGGGGGGGGGTATTTCCCCCTAGGGTGATTGTGTAACAAATTCACCTCATTGCTTCAGGCTATTTGAACCTTTCCATTAACTGGGCTGGATTAATTCTGAAATGATTCACTTAAGTTGTATTTCTCTGTGATTATTAAAATGAGATTTCCCCCCTTTTTCACAACAATTTCACCATTTTTCAAACATGGCTAATGACTCTGCTTTTCCTCCAATCCTTTGGCCATACTCCTTACCATGAAACAACTTGGAAAGGATGTGTGATTATGAATGATTTTTTTATCTTTCCAAGTGGGAACCATGAAGTACTATTGTACTTTCTCATCCACTCCCCTATTATTTGGCTTCCTTCCTCTTTCCTGGGGAAGAGAAGGTATTTCAAGAGTAGAGAAGATTAGTTAATTATTTTCAGATGCCTTCTTACCTTGTTCTGTTAGACTCAAATCTCAATGGATTCATTTAAAATAACTGATCATTGGGTATCATTGAGGAATTGCCACTGTGGTATATTCTGACATGTATTTTTGAGTTCCAAATAAAACAAGAAGTTTCTCAGGGCGTAAGTAGCCCCTAGTATATTCCCTGCCTCCCTAATTTTATTTATTCCACATCTCCTGGTAAAATATCCATTGAGAAAAAGAAAGTAAAATGATTATCTGTTTATTAAGTTATTTTGATAGACAGGAACAGAGACTCATTAATTTCACTTGAAGAAAAGGGAGATTGAACATTAACTAGACTTACTGTGGTGATGATTTCACAATATATATAAATAGCAAATCATTATATTGTACACCTGAAACTAATATAATGTTTTATGTCAATTATTCTTCAATTTAAAAAAAATCTTTGATGTTTGAAAAAAAAGAAAGAAAAAGGTAGAGGGGATAATCACAAAGTCATTATAAAAGGTACAAGAATGCATTTAATTCAATTTTCTCCCAAATGTACAGAAAAAACATTTCTTCTTCCCTCTGGCCACCCCCCAAGTGACCTTGTCCTCCTGGAAAAAGTATCTCCTATCTGAGAAGTCCTCACCTTTGATAGCAATGAAAGAGGCAAGGGACACACGCAGAGCCAGCCACATGAACCTGACCCACCTGGCAACCACCAGGGAGAAGTCTTCCCTGCCAGGTCCAGAATGACAGGTAGATGTCCCTCCTGGATGCCTGGGCAGATGGATGTCACAGAGAACACAGAAAGAGCAGGTCTGGAGAGGAAGAGGATGAGTTCACGTTTGCAAATATCAACTCTGGGGCACCTATGAAACATTCAAGAGTACATCTGGGCTTGATTCTCACGAGAGAGGTCTGAGCTGCAGAGACAAGTCTGGTGACTTGCCCAGGCTACATGGCTTGAAGGTGGTGGTGGCAGTGCTGGAAGTTGATCGGAATCAGGTCTGTGTTAGTTCGTCCGTTGTGTGCTGCATGATGCCCCACATCAGGCCAACTAGTGAAAGTGTGAGGTGTGAGGCCGCCCTTCTGACCCTAAGCTCTCTGTACCTCGTCCCCTTGCTTCCTTTTCCACTTTCCCGGCCTGCAGACTTCCAGTGCTTGCTTGTCTCTCCTTCTCCTTTATCTTAATTAACACTATACTCAGGAAAGGATCCATTAATATTGCTTTCCCCAGGGGGATTGACTCTTAAGCAACAACTCACCATGGGCAATGCTGAGGATGATGAACATAATGATGAGCATAAGAGGATTACTTATGGATATATTTTGTGTTTGTCCAGGCTGGGTTTTCCCCTGCATCTTCCTAAGTATCCAGGCTGTTCTTTCTACCTCACTGAAGATATGCACTGAAAAGACCCAATCCTACACACAACTTCTATTTCTGGATCTTTCAAAAGCAGGAGCTCTTAGGGTACAGCTGCAAGAGCAATACAGGGTGCCTGGTTAAATGTGAACTGCAGATAAGTAATAGTTTTTTTCAGTGTAAATATATCTCCAGTATTACAAGGGACATTCTTATGCTAAAAAGTTATTCATTGTTTAGCTGAAATCCAAGTTTAACTGGGTGATTTCTTCCATTTTGTTTTTTTGCTAAATCTGGCAATCCTACTGTAGGGTAAAGGGGAAGAGCCTTTGCAAACACGACAGGGGGATAAAGAAGGGAGAAGAAAATAGCAGGAGGGAGAGAAACCCAACACTAGGGCAGCTTCTGAGAAGCCCTCACAGAAATGGTCCTGAGTCTACCCCTCGCACAAGGGAGAGGGTACAGGACCTCACTGGAGAGGGGCTATTATCCTGCAGGAGTCTGGGCCTTTGGCCTCAGGGCATGTTCCAGGGTCCCCAGGACTAAACCAGGCAGACATCCCCTGAGTCCCTTAACATCAAGTAGCTATTTGTGCTTAGAAAATTATTTTCTCTATTAGGCCCCAAAGACTGAGATAAGGGAGGTCTAAGAATGCTGACAGTAGACTTCCTGCCAACCAGCATACAGAAGGCTTCAGACTACATTTAATTCTATCTAAAGGAAATTATGTGACGTTTCTAACATCCTGTTTTGTGAAGAAAACTTCATAACTGCAAAATAATCATCATTACTGATAAACACTGGATATTTTCTATGTGACACACACCATGTTAAGTGTTTTATGTTCATTATTTTGGCTTTTGTATTAAAACATTATTATAGAACAAAAGGGGGGGTCCTTTGTTAAGGGAGTGCCAAACTTTGAGGAGTCTGTGAAGAAGATTCCAGAAGAGTAAAAGAGGACATAAAGCAATGCCTACTTCACTTATTGATTAGCCTGGCTCTGGCCCCAAAACCTAATTATAAAGGAAATTAGGGGCTCCTGGGTGGCTCAGTCAGTTAAATATCCAGCTGTTGATTTCGGCTCAGGTCATGATCTCATGGTTGTGAGATCAAGCCCCATGTTGGGCTCCAAGCTCAGCCTTGAGCCTGCTTGGGATTCTCTCTCTCTCCCTCTCTCTTTTCCCCTCCCCTCCCTCACACACACTCTCTCTCTCTCTCTCTCACTCTCTCTCTCAAAATAAATAAATTTTTAAAAAACAAATAAAGGAAAAATTATCTCAGAAAGATGCTTCACTCAATATACAATATATTTGTTTCAGGAGCCAGTCCTCTGCCAGCCTGCCTTGCTGCTCCCTTTAAAAGGCAAAAAGGGGGGTGCCTGGGTGGCTCAGTCGGTTGAGCGTCCGACTTCAGCTCAGGTCACGATATCGCAGTCCGTGAGTTCGAGCCCCGCATCGGGCTCTGTGCTGATGGCTCGGAGCCTGGAGCCTGCTTCCGATTCTGTGTCTCCCTCTCTCTCTGCCCCTCCCCCGTTCATGGTCTGTCTCTCTCTGTCTCAAAAATAAATAAACGTAAGAAAAAAAATTTTTTTTTAATAATAAAAGGCAAAAAGGGTTGGTCCTGATGTAAATGCTAAACTCCTTGCCTCAGACATAATTTTTAGGCCTAGCTCAGAACTTGCAGCCTTTTCCCTAGCACAGGCTAAATTCTTCCAAGCTCTGTAACTCTATAAAAGCCACCTGCACCTTTGTGCCAAGGTTTCAGTGAAAGCATTATATTCTGCAATTACTATTCACTTGAAAGAGGGAAAATTTTCTTTCCAATCGACACAGTATCACTTCCCTCACAGACAGAATTGTTCATCTAGCACAGGCATTTCTTGTTTTATTTTACTTCAATTTCTGTGCTTCACAGATACTGCATTTTTTACGAATTGAAGGCTCATGGCAAACCCTGCATGGAACAAGTCTGTCGGTGCCATTTTGCCAACAGCTTTGGTTCACTTCACGTCTCTGGGTCACATTTTGGTACTTCTCACAATATTCCTAAACTTTTCATTATTATTATATTTGTTATGGTGATCTGTGATCCGTGATCTTTGATGTTACTATTGTAATTGTTTTGGGGTGCCATGCCCATATAAGAGAGCAAACAGCCCATAAATGTGGTATGTATTCTGACTGCTCCACCAATGAACTGATCCCCATCTCCCACTCCTCAGGATCTCCCTATTCCCTGAGACAGAGCAATATTTAAACTAGGCCAATTAATTACCTTATAATGGCCTCTAAGTGTTCAAGTGAAAAGAAATCATATGTCTTCCACTTTAAACTGAAAGCTAGAAATGATAGAGCTTAGCTAGGAAGGCATGTCAAGGGGTGCCTGGGTGGCTCAGTCAGTTAAGCGTCTGACTTCTGGCTCAGGTCATGATCTTGCTTTTTGTGGGTTCAAGGCCTACATCAGGCTCTGTGCTGACAGCTTGGAGCCTGGAGCCTGCTTCGATTCTGTGTCTCCCTCTGTCTCTCTCTGCCCCTCCCTTGCTCGCAGTCTCTCTCTCTCTCTCTCAAAAATAAACATTAAAAAAAGAGGGTTTTTTTTAAAGGAAGGTATGTCAAAACTAAGGCCAAAAGCTAGGCTTTTTGTACCAGTCAGCCAAGTTGTGAATGCAAAGGAAAAATTCTTAAAGGAAATTTATAGTGCTCCTCCGGTGATCACATGAATGATAAGAAGGCAAAACAGCCTTATTGCTGATATAGAGAAATGTTTAAACCAGCCACAACATTCCCTTAAACCAAAGCCTAATCCATATCAAGGCCCTAACTCTCTTCAATTCCATGAAGGCTGAGAGAGGTGAGGAATCTGCAGAAGAAAAGTTTGAAGCCAGCAGAGGTTAGTTCACGAGGCTTAAGGAAAGAAGCCATCTCTGTTAACATAAACGTGCAAGGTGAAGCATCAAGTGCTGATGTAGAAGCTGCAGCAAGTTATCCAGAAGATTCTGCTAAGATAATGGAGGTGGCTACACTAAATGACAGATTTTCAGTATATTGGAAGAGTAGTCTGTTAGAAGAAGATGCCATCTGGGACTTCCATAGCGAGAGAGGAGAAGTCAATGCCTGGCTTCAAAGCTTCTAAGAACAGGCTGATTCTCTTCTTAGGGACTAATGCAGCTGGATCCTGGAAGTTGAAACCAATGCTCATTTATCCCTCCAAAAAACCTAGGGCCCTTAAGAATTATGCTAAATCTACTCTGTCTATGCTCCATAAATAAAACAACAAAGCCTGGGTGACAGCACATCTGCATATAGCATGGTTTACTGAATATCTTAAACCCAATGTTGGGACCTACTTCTCAGAAGAAGATTCCTTTCAAAATATCACTGCTCATCTATAATGCACCTGATCACCCAAGAACGCTAATGGAGATGGACAGTGATATTCTTGTGGTTTTCATGCCTGCTAACACAACATCCATTCTGCAGCTCATGGGTCAGGAGTAATTTTGATTTACAGGTCTCATTATTTAAGAGATGCATTTTGTAAGGCTATTCCTGGTACAGATAGTGATTCCTCTGATGGATCCAGGCAAAGAAAATGGAAAGTTTTCAGGAAAGGATTCACCATTCTAAGTGCCATTCAGAACACTTGTGATCCATTGGAGGAATCAAAATATCAACATTAACAAAGGTTTGGAAGAAACTGATTCCAACCCTCATGGATGACTTTGAGAGATTCAAGACTTCAATGGAGGAAGTAACTACAGATATGGTGGAAACAGCAAGAAAACTAGAGTCAAAAGCAGAACATGGGGGTGCCTGGTTGGCCTTGTCAGTTGAGTGTCCAACTCTTAATTTCAGCTCAAGTCAAAAATCCCAGGGTCATGGGACTGATCCCCCGCATTGGGCTCCATGCTGAGCATGGAGCCTGCTTAGGATTCTCTCCCTCTCTCTTCCCCTCACCCCCACTTGTGCTCTCTCTCTCTCTCTGTCAAAAATAAAAATTAAAAACAAAAGTGGAGCCTGAAGACGGGCCTGAATTGCTGCAATTTCATGATAAAACCTGAATGGATGAGGAATTGCTTCTTATGGATAACTAAAGAGAGTGGTTTCTTGAAACAGAATCTACTCCTGGTGAAGAGACTTTGAAGATGGTTGAAATGACAACAGAGGATTTAGAATATTACATAAACTTATTTGATATAGCAAAATCAGGTTTTGAGAGGATTAGCTCAAATTTTGAAAAAAGCTCCACTCTTGGTAAAATTTTATCAAACAGCATCCCATGCTGTACAGAAAACATTCATGAAAGGAAGAGTCCATCAATGTGGCAAACTTCATTGTTGTTTTCTTTTAAGAAATTGCTACAGTCACCCCAGCCTTCAGCAACCACCACCCTGATGAGTCAGCAGCCATTGACATCAAGACAAGACCCTCCACCAGCAGAAAGGTCATGCTTCGTTGAAAGCTCAGAAGTTGATTAGCATCAAAGTATTTTATTAAATACTTTAGCAATAAAGTATTTTATTAGAATATGTACATTGTTTTTTTAGACATAATGCTACTGCACACATAAAAGACTATGGCATAGTGTAAACATAGTTTTTTATGCACTAGGAAACCAAAAACAATTTCATTTGACTCACTTTATTGTGATATCCTCCTAATTGTGGTGGTCTGGAACCGAACCCACAGTGTCTCTGAGGCATGTCCATGCACAGTGTTCCTTCTCCAATAGTAAGAAGCAAACAGGTTTCGACCTAACTTGGAAGCATTTTGCACCTCCTACATGAAGGTATGAAATGGTTTTTCTTTCATGCTGAAAAATAAATCACAGTCATCCAATAGTCTAGCACCTGACTTTGAAATCTGAAATCATCTTCAAGACATCACAAAAATAGAAATCATCATCATCATCATCATCATCATCTTTCTCAACAATGACTAGCATAATAGTGTTTGCCCATGTTACAAAGGTTTACAAAAGGATACAGGTCATGAAATTTCTTGATTTTTGACCAAAACTTAGCAATTATGTTTTGAAGAGGTTTTACCACTTAACCTTACAGATGAACTCCCTACCAAAACTTATTGGAAAAGAGGGTTTTTTTTTTAAAAAAGAGAGATTTGTGTTATAGGATTTATTGCCAAGTCCATGGTCTCTGGTACAGACACCTGATATTACAAATAATTCAATCAGAGGTTAGTCTTAAATATCTTGATGTTGAAAGCAAGAAGTTATTGACATTAATATAAACACTTTGCACTGGGGGAGCTCCCCACCATCCACAATGAAGGCAGAAATAATAGTTTCTTTTTAAAGGAATTGGGAGGCATATACACGAATATATAATCCCTAATCCCATGCAGACCCTGCATCTTTGACCTCCTTAGCATTTATACTTCTGTATAAACTGCAATAAGTTAAAGGCAATTTTTCCTTTGGTAAAAACAATAAAGATCCAGACCTTTCTCCACCTGGATGTCTCACATTCTTCAAGATCAAAAAACTTCATTTCTCTCTGCCTTTTAAAAATATATTCGTTCTGAGCTAGGATTCTCAGTTGGATATTGGAGTTGCAAATATGAAAAAAAGGAAAGACTAGAATGTACTATTATCAGTATGAACTCACGGTTTTTTTAAACAGACAAAAAAACATATACATAATACATAATATAGAAATATATTATATACAAATACATATAAATATAAGTGCAAATGTTAAAATATATATATTTACATGTATACATATATATACACACACACATATTTCCTAGCTCTGTCTAGAAAAGTAATTGGAAATATTAACACTCCAATAGTAATGAGTACACCCAAATTTTAGTACTAGGAATGAGTGCTCTCTGGACAAAGGAGGATTCTAAGACTGGAACAAAGAGAGTACCAAATGATCTCTGTTGTACTATATTGCTCTAGAAGTCAGAAAGTATCCAAAGAATGGTAGAGACTATCAAAAGCATACAGAAACTAATTTGAAGGGATTCTCAGAGGGAAAATCAGGGACAATTTGAACATCGGAATAAATGACATAGTGGATTATAACTTATTTTTAAGAAGAAATCCATGAGTCTGACTTCAGCTCAGGTCATGATCTTGCAATTCATGGGTCCAAGCCCCATGTCAGGCTCTGTGCTGATAGCATGGAGCCTGGAGCTTGTTTCGGATTCTCTCTCTCTCTGCCCCTCCCCTTCTCATGCTCTCTCTCTCTCTCTCTCTCTCTCTCTCTCTCTCAAAAATAAATAAACATTTAAAAAATTAAAAGAAAAAGGGAGATCGACTGGGTGGCTCAGTTGGTTAAGTGTCTGACTTTGGCTCAGGTCATGATCTCACGGTTCATGAGTTCAAACCCCTCATTGGGGTCTGTGCTGACAGCTCAGAACCTGGAGTTTATTCCATATTCTGTCTCTCTCTCTCTCTCTCTCTCTCTCTGCCCCTCCCCTGCTCATGCTCACTCACTCTGTGTCTGTCTCAAAAATAAATAAACATTTTTAAAAAATTTTTTAAAAGAAAATCCATGAGTCCATACTGATATAAATAAGTAAATACATAGATGAGGAGAGCAGAAAAGCTCTTCCTAACAGTAATATAGATATAGTAATATAAATACAAAAGCAATTATGAGTTAAAAAATCAACAATGGGGAAACAAAAGCAAAAATAACCTCTTAGGACTTCATCAAAATAAAAAGCTTCTGCACAGTGGAGGACACAATCCACAAAACTAAAAGACAAGCTATGGAATTGGAGAAGATATTTGCAAATGACATATCTGATTAAGGGCTAGTATCCAAAATCTATAAAGAACTAATCAAATTCAACACCCCCCAAAAAAAGCAAATAATCCAGGTTTAAAAAAATAGGCAGAAGGCATAAATAGACTTTTCCAAAGAAGATTTCCAGATGGCCAACAGACACATGAAAAGATGCTCAACATCATTCATCATCAGGGAAATACAAATCAAAACTACAATGAGATATAACCTCACACCTGTCAGAATGGCTAAAATTAACAACACGGGAAACAACAGGTGCTGGCAAGGATGCAGAGAAAGAGGAATCCTCCTTACACTGTTGGTGGGATTGCAGCTATTCTAGAAAACAATACAGAGTTTCCTCAAAAAGTTAAAAATAGAACTACCCTACAATACAGCAATTGTACTACTAGGTATTTACCCAAAGATTACAAACATACTAAATGGAAGCGATACATGCACCCCAATGCTTATAGCAGCATTAGCCCAAATGTCCATTAACTGATGAATGTATGTATGTGTATGTATCTATGCATGTATGTATATATAATGGACTATTACTCAGCCATCAAAAAGAATGGAATCTTGCCATTTGCAACGACATGGATGGAGCTAAAGAGTATTAATGCCAAGTGAAAGAAGTCAGTCAGAGAAAGAAAAATACCATAAGATTTCACTCATATGTAGAATTTAAAAAAAAAACAAACAAAACAAATGAGGGGTGTCTGAGTGGTTCAGTTGGTTAAGTGTCTGACTCTTGATTTTGGCTCAGGTAATGATCCCACAGTTAGTGGGTTCGAGCCCCGCATCAGGCTCCATGCTTGGTGTGGAGCCTCCTTAAGATTCTCTCTCTCTCTCCCTCTCTCTGTCTCTCCCTCTCTCCCTCTCTCTGTCTCTCTGTCTCTCTGTCTCTCTCTCTCTGTCTCTCTCTCTCTCTCTCAAACAAACAAACAAAAACAAACAAAATAAATGAACCTAGTGAGGAAAGAAAGAAAGGCAAACCAAGAAACAAATTCTTAAATATAGAGAAGAAACTGGTGACTACCAGAGGGGAGGTGGTGGGAATTGGGTTAAACAGACAACAGGGATGAAGGCATGCACTTGCTGTGATGAGCACTGGGTGTTGTGTGTAAGTGATGAATCACTGAATTCTACACCTGAAACCAATATTGCACTGAATGTTAATTTGCTGGAGTTTAAATAAAAACTTGGGGGGGGGGGAAATATACAAATTTTTTTAAGTAAAAAAAAAAGAAAATCAGTAATGGATGCTCAAACTATCAGTTAAAAGTTTGATAAGGAACATGATAGTTACATAGCCTCAGAGTGTCCCCACAAAAACCCTGATAATTAAAAAGAGGAAAATTAATGTTATAGTGAAGAAATTTAGTGAACATCATCCTAAGTTATCAATGTCAGTATCACTGACTTTGGGACAAACCTACATTAAGTGCCTTATCCTATGACACACCAAGGAGGATACAACCTAACTTCTTTCTTTTCAAAAATGCATAACCTGAATCTAGTCATAAAGAAACATTAGCTCAGCCCAGGTTGAAGGGCATTCCACAAAATAAATGGTTCCTACCTTACAAAAATGCAAAGACATGAAAGACAAAGGTTTAAGAACTGTTTAAAATGAGAGGACAACTGCAGAGACAACTAAATGCGATGTATGAATCTGGATTGGATCCTGCACTGGGAGAGACAACTAACAAAATCTGATTATGTCCTGTGGATTCAATAACAGTGTTGTACCAACATTAAATATCTTAAGTTTAATTATTTTACTGTGATCACGTAAGAGCCCATCCTTTTTCATAGCAAATATACACTAAAGTGTTTAGGAGTAAAGGAGCTAATCGTCTCCAACTTACTCTCAAAAGGTTCAGAAAAAAATTACCTGTGTGTGTATGACAGAGGACAAGAGCAAATGGGGTAAGAGGTAAGCAAGAGTGAATCTGGATGAAGTATTAGGTGGCATCTTGTACTATTCTTGTAACTTTTCTATACATTTAAAATAATATCAAAATAAAAAGTTACAAAAATCTCCCCATTTTTCAAGGCCCAAGTGGATCCTCTATCTTCCATGAAGCCTTCTCTTCCTACTACAGATTGAAATCATAAGTCATAGAATTTTATTGCACGAAGAGTCTAAGTACTTTCTCCAGAGAAATCCTGTAGCGGGGTGAGTCTGTATTATTCATCAGTTATTAATTAATCAAAAGACTTCTGAGGAAGTCACTCCTCTTGTCTCATCTATTACCCAAATCTTCTGCTATCATTTATCTCTCCAATTATATTGAAAGCCTCTTGAGACCTGGAAATGTTTCTTACAAGTTCTTTAACCTTCTGACCTCTTGTTCACACGCCCCACCCCTTCTCCTGCCCCTACCCCCATGGCTCACAGCCTCTTGGCCAACAATAGAAAACAACACTGGTGTACTCCTCCTATTACTCCTTAACCCATCATGGTTCAGCTTTAGAGGCCAGCCCTTTATGACACCATAGACTGGATTGATTATCTTTGTACATACTCCTGAGAGCACCCCATTCTTATGCCAGTGTAGCACTCATTGTGCTAAACTGAAATTGGCTACTTTCTTGTTTATCTCCGCCACCATATTCCAAGCTCCTTGAGGGCTGAGACTGGGTGAG
The DNA here is from genome assembly GCF_022837055.1 of Prionailurus viverrinus. NCBI lineage: Eukaryota > Metazoa > Chordata > Mammalia > Carnivora > Felidae > Prionailurus > Prionailurus viverrinus. Next base: position 23,422,424 of record NC_062571.1, on the reverse strand, counting down.
AGGATTAGAGATTCATTAAATATTTATTGAATAACTAAATGAGTAATGATGGCTTAATTTCTGGAAGTCAACACTTGATGCCGGTTTCGATACCATTTCAGACAACCTACTTCAGAATCACTTGGGGTGCATGTAAGCTACGCTACCAGGACTCACCTGGAATGTAATCAATCTTTGGGGGAATAGGGGTGAATATCAAATTCATAAATTTATCAGGCAATTGTAATTAACACTAAGAGGCCATAGATGGAGCAGAATGAAGTCATTTTCTATTATTCCCGCCCCTGCATTTCTCACCCCTAGTGCAAAACTCCCCGAAACAAATCTTGCTGTGATCCTGGAGTTTCTACTCAATTTACACCCTCCCTATTGAAGTATGGCCTTTGAGGATCTGGCCTCCAGGACTGTTTCTCAGTGGCCAACTTTAAAGAATTTTGCAAGCCCCTCGTGTCCATCCAAAATTTAAGGCTAGTTGGTGCTAAAGAAGCCAATTTACTTAATATATCTGGAAAGGAATGACAAGGAAATACAGTTTAACATAATCAAAATTTTACATCGAAAATAACAAAAAGGCAACATGTAGGATAAAATACAAAAAACAAAAACAAACAAAACAAAACAAAACAGAAAGACTTGCTTTCCAGCTCTAGTCCTACCAGAAAAGAAGGATTTTCATCTGTAAAAACATTGACTTTGGATTAAACCAACTGTTACATACAATTACATATCCCTTGAAGTACTAGCAGTGCCCTCAAAGTTTTAAAAAGTTGGAGAGGGGCGCCTGGGTGGCTCAGTCGGTTAAGAGTCCAACTTTGGCTCAGGTTATGATCTCGTGGTTTGTGAGTTCAAGCCCTGTGTCAGGCTCTGTGCTGAGAGCTCAGAGCCTGGAATCTGCTTCAGATTCTGTCTCCCTGTCTCTTTGCCCCTCCCCCACTTGTGCTTTGTCTCTGTCTCTCAAAAATGAATAAATGTAAAAAAAAATTAAAAAATAAAAAGTTGGGGAGAAGACACTTATGGTTTTATGAAGTTTTACTGAGGGTCCTAACAGTGATATTTTTAGCCTGTGCATCTCTGTTGTGTGTTAATACAGACTGTTTACAAGCTACTAATAACCTCTTTGCTTTGTGATTCTAGATGAATTGCAAAAATAAGATACTCATTTCTCTTTCCATCTCTTAAATGCCATGCCTTTATCATGATCTTTATTTTAAGGTTCATGAAATGAAAAGACAGTACCCCCCCCCAGAAAAAATAATCAATGGACAGCATCTTGAACACTGTGACGTAAATTATTCTGAGTTAATAATTTACTGGTTTAGAGAGCCAAGGAAGATAAGCAAGATTCCCAATGTAAGTGAAAAAAAAAACTGTGTGCATATTTAAATAATTCATACTTTAATTAAAATTGCCTATGGAACACTAGGGCAGTCCAAAATCATTTGACCAACACCTATGTTCATCAGTTTGAAAAAGAAAAAGAAGAGTCACCATAAATAACTTTGCATGGTTTTTGAAGGTCCCCAAACTGTGGAAACATATAGGTCACATGCTTTTACCCCGTGCTCCGTGCTAGAATTAGCTCGTGGTGTCAAGAGGGGGAAGCACACACTAAACAGCAGGTACTCAGTGGGTTTTGCTGCATGAAGCATAATGAGGATTTCAGATGTAACACACTAATACTTGTTTTATTACCGTAGTCAATTGTCCGTGCATCTTAGGATTCATGTTGTGTACATTGGCTAAGTCATGTTTCTTTCATTAGCTGAAGCAATTAATGTACATTCAGCCTTTTAAGTGCTACCTCTTTATGCTTTCTCCTTGTGTAATTCAGTTTGCAATGATTAAAATAATTTTTCAATGGCGATGTCACAGCTTAATGAAAAAATATATAGCAGTAATGTAAGAAGCATTTGTAAACATTTTTAGGAGGATATTGTTTGTTGTTACACAACCCTGTAGCAGATGGCTATAAAAAGCAGCTCAAATTCAAGAACGAGCTGAGAGACCTCAGGGGATTGGGATAAATAGGTGAAAGAAGGAGAGATTTTATTGTTCTGAAAGAGAATTTAATGCCACGTCAGAGATAGCTTTTGGTCCCTCTTTTGGTTTGTATGGTTAAGGACTAAATATGGGCTGGTGTTGACAATGAATGCCTCAGTCTTTTAACCATTGGGCACTCACCTTGTGCCTGGCCCCGGGCTAAATCTTTGACATACACAGCTTCTCATTCAGTCATAGAAACTGTGAGAAACTGAGACATAGAAGAATGAAACAACTCTCCCTAGAGTCTCACTGCTAGTTAGCACTGGAGCTAGGATGCATCCCGCACCCCATCACCCTTTTACCTTTTTACCCTTTTACCACCTAGCAGAGTGGTTAAGGAGTCAGGCTGCGTGGGGTTATGTCTGAGCTTGGCTGTATAGTAGCAGTGGGACTGGAGCACGTTGCTTAGCCTTTCTGAAACTCACTCAGTTCATGGTCTTTAAAAATGGAGACGGTAATAGAAACCCAACTCACAGCAGCGTTGTGAAGAGCCAGTAAGTGAATACATGCCATGCGCTCAGAAGCACGCCTCGGCACACACATGGCAAGCGCTCGCTCAGCATCTCCTCTTAGAATTATTACTATTTCTGCTATACTGCCCACCCAGTGATGTCTGCTACTCTATTTCAGGCCTAATTGTTTCTTTGTTTTAAGCAAGATGCTGTGCTATTATGATGCTATTAGTAAATGAGTATGTGTGCAAAGCGTCTTGGAGAGAATTATGACATGCTTGTCACATGTTATAATCAGAATCCAGATTTCATCAACGTATCTTTCCTAATTTAGTAAGTGGTTATCCTTTTAATGCAATGGGTAATAATTTCACTAGATGTATTTTTTAAATTATTTTTAGCTTCTGCAGGCATGATATGATAATTCAGTCTTTAGCAACTAAATATATGTGATTAGACAAAGTAGTTCAGCTATTGAGAACATCATATAATGTTTCCTTTAGATTCCCAGTCAGCATTGAACAGAAGAAAAGCTATTCCTGATCTATGGTAACTCACTACATTCTTTATTCAGGCTGGCTGCTTCCTGAAAGCTCTCATACTTCCCTCTGCCTATATAATGCTTCCCTTGATTCTATATTTGTCATGCCCCTGCTCTCCCTCAGAGACTAAGTTAAATGTTACCTCCTCCAGGAAGCCCTCCAAGAAGCTTTCCAGATCTGCTCTTCCTTCCCGGATAAAATTATCTCTCTCTCATGTGAATGCCTGAGACAGAACGCATCCATTTTCTTCCAATAACTATACTCTCTTTCTACTTGCTTATGAACTTCTGGGCTTCAGCCAACAAAGGGCTTTCCAGAATAAAGACCGTATCAGCCTCTCAGAACACCCTGGGTATGGCCAGCCATGTGACCACAGTTTGGTGAACAGGATGTAGACAGAAGTATCCTGTCCTATTTCTAGGACACGTCCTCATATAGAGCAGTTCTTGACTCTTTCCCTCTTTCTGATTGCTCAAGTGGACTTAGCGGCTGATACTTGAGCAGCCATTTTAGACCATGAGGTAGAAGTCAAGTGTTGATGATGGCAAGAATGGCTAGTTAGTTCCTGATGAGTATAAAGTCACTGGGAAGCATGGACTGCCCACTGCCAGAAACTATTTATGTGAGAAAGAAAGAAACTTTCAGTTTCTTTCATTTGTATATGGACCCAATCTTGACTCATTCAACTCCTTCACATTTGGTATTGAATGCACCTGTATCTCCTGCATGGCACTCAGAATATCACATTGTATCTAACCACGAGCATAGCTGTCACTGTACTAGATGGGAGTTCCCAAAAGTGAGGACTGCCCATTGAGTACTCATCACATGCCAGATTCTTAGTAGGCTCTTGAGGAAATGCTTGTTGCATAAAGACAACCTGAACCAGAATGTGTAGAAGACATTAAAAATATAGCTCCTCTTGACACGAAATCAGGAGCATTGTTTTGTATAAGCATAAACGCCTTTTTCATGCACAGATTTACAGTGCACAACAGAGAAGCAGCACAAAAATGTTCTGTTGTTATGCCTATCCATTGCTCTTACTCAGAATGACCTTATTATAATTAAGAGAGTAAATTCTTTCGCTTCAGGATTGTTTGTTTGCTTGAAGGCTCCAGCAATAAAGCATCTACATTTGGCTGAAGAACACTCTCGTCTGAAAAGATCATCCTCTTGAGTAGAAAGCCTTAGGAAGAGTGAGTGGTAGCTGTGAGGGAAGAGAGGCTCACGGCTGTCACATGATTCTTACATGTTACATGAGCCAAGGTTGTGGGATATGATTACAAGAATTATGAGACTCAGCCCATGTCCTAGGTTTTAGGCACTTGCTGGATATTTCTACACTTGGTCTAACTTCCTATCCAGAATAATTTTCCAGGGGTTCACTAAAATAGACAGTGTCTGTCATTTGAAAGTCTATATTATTATGAATTGCAGGGTTTAAAAAGTAGCAGGAACAGAATATTTTAAACTTGAAAAGCAATGTTTTAGCAGAAGGTAATGATTTCGAGAATGCAGCCTTGGGTTTTTGTTTAGTTTTTGTTTTGTTGTTGTTTTTTCTTTAGAATAAAACAATCAACTAAAAGAAAATAGAATATCTTGGGCATGAGTGTGTTACTGATTTATCCGTCCTCTGCTATGATCCCATGACTCTTTGGTAACGCCACATATCTGAAATTATTATACGAACTTTGTAAAAAGCATGACTTCTATGGGAATTCAAAACTCAACTTGAGTATTAAGCACTTAGCTCAGTTTCATTTCCCAACACTACTGACATCATGAAGCTCTTCAGAGGGTTCTGAGTGGTATAGAAAAAAGGTTTGTCTGAATTTAAGAGCCTAATTTGTCTGCTTTAGAAGAAAAAAATATAATCTTTTTGGTGGCAAAGATTTTTGAGATATAAGTATGACACTGATTTGGCTGTAAATTTTTAAATGGCAATGAGAAAATGAGCCATGTTCTTTTTCTCAAATTCACACTTGGCCAACAGTGAGAATCCTTTCATACTGCTTCCTCTGAATAAGGGTCACTTTATTCAAAGGGCAGAAAAAAGTAGAATTATTTAATATATAAGAGCAGCTGCAGAAAATGCCCTCACTGCCATTCTGAGGCCCAAGACAAATTGGAAAACATATGTCCCTCTGACATCAGTCACTTAACATCTTGCTCCCCCTAAAGATCACCGTCCTGGCTAACCATGTGTTGGCCAGTTTAAAAGTTAGTTCATTGGTACCACACAGCAATACCACTAGAAGTAATGTACTCCAGACATTTTGTGTATTGGAAATAGGTATTTTATCTGTGGAAAACAATGCAAATGTCATTGAAACAACTTAATCAAAGGGCATAATTGTTAAAACAACTGAGCATGGCTAGATCATTTTAAGAGTGAGATTCTTAATCAGAATCACTTATCACCTTAGTTATTACCACAGTTATAAAATATTTGCCATCAATAAAGAAGAGAGGGAGGGAGGAAAGAAGGGAAAATGGAAGGAAGGAAAACATCTTCAGAAAGATGTCATAATCTCCCTGGTTTCAAGAACCTTAAGCCAGAGTCTTAGAGAATCTGAATCCCTAATTAAAGAACCAGCCTTTGGATCCCCTGAGAAGCTAAAGCACGACTGTTGTCATTCACATGTGTCTTAACAAAAGTCTAAGGACATGGGGACCACAAATTCTATCTGTGGCTCTGTCCAACCCTGGATTCTTGAGAGTCTTTTCTGTTCTTTTTTTCCTGGGTTTCCCCCCAGCCTACCAAAGGGAAGAGAAAGTGAGAGAAAGTAAGGAAGAATGTGTAGAGGAAGGGCAATAATATTAACATAGAGACATAATTCCCATTTATACCCCAGGTTTTCCCTTTTTTTACCTATCTGGGAGACTTTGGGTGTTGAAAATACTGGAATGTGAGACCACATTCGGCAACTGAGCTGATCCACTATGTACTAGAAGTACTAAGTACTAAGGTGTGGGGAGAGCCACAAAGAACAGCCGAATTACAAGTAAAATAAACAAACTCCCGGTGGAGAGGAGCCGGTGCCCCACTAAAATACTAGACCAGTTTCAGTGACCTTGAACCCAGAAGCATTTGTACAGCAACTCAACCAAATGCTGGCACTCCAATCTGAAATCAAAGCCAAAAGCACAGTTTCAGAATCTGTAACCTATCTGATCTTAATCTCGATCCACGGAAACTTCATGAATATTTTCTACTGAAATAGAGCCCGATCCAGGAGTTCCACTGAGGCATCTTGGAGGTAGAGTACACTTGAAAGAGTTTATAAACAATTCACCCTGAAACTCTAAGGGAAGTTGGAAATGAGTAGGAAGTAATTCTTTATGAACCAAATCAAAGAGAAAATTGCCAGAAATTACATTACTTCTTTTCGTAAGACAGAGCTGAAACTGTTTTGACACTCATTAAAAACAAGACAACAGGCTCAAAAGGGAGTTGCTTGTGCTAAACTCCAAGTCACCAAATCAAGAGGTAATTGCAGGTATGGCTTTTCCAGAAATGGACTCTCAAACCAGTCAACCAGGAATCACCTGATCAGCACTAGTTAGGTAATCTGCCTGACAGACCCCTTCCATCCTTTAAAGTAACCTTGTAACAATCAACAGGTTTTTTTACCTAGTGTAACTTCCTTGTTCCTGACTATAAAAGTTATTTTGTACAGCTCCTCAGAGCTCCTTTTTATTACTAGATAGGATGCTGCTTAATGCGAATTAATTTTTGCTCCAATACACTCTTAAAATTTTAAATAAGCCTTGGTTTATCTTTTAACACAATGAATTATTCTTTATTCAACTGATGATTCACTCTTGCCAAAACAGTTCCCTCCTGCCTTTTTTTTTTTTTAACTCAGAATGTTTAGTCATAAAGTTATTATTGAGTGTTTTGGGTTTTATCCCTGTAAGCTGGCAACCAGATCTGAACTGCATTAATAGGTCTGGTAAAACCCTGGAACTTGACTCAGGAGGATTTGTTTCTGTTTGTTTTCAAAAATACTAATGACAATAACAATTATAACTGGTAGGAAAACAGTTTCAACACTGTTGCTGGTTGCTACCAAAGTATTGAGTTCCCTGTTTTTGAGAAACATGCTAAGGGATAAACTTTGTATTCTTTTTTTTTTAATTTTTTTTCAATATATGAAATTTATTGTTAAATTGGTTTCCATACAACACCCAGTGCTCATCCCAAAAGGTGCCATCCTCAATATAAACTTTGTATTATTCTAAGTAGGTCTTTCGTAGTTTGAGAAGGGCCTTTTCTCTCTTCCCTCCTCCACTGGAAACCTTTCCCCACAAAAAAAATTAAAATTAAAAAATATTCTTTTGACAATCTATTTGGGGGGGGGGTGCTAACAAGATACTCCTAAGGGTAATGAGAAGACGCTAAAGAGAAACTTGCTTTAAGTGATAATTTTGCCTGAGGTCCATTTACCATGGCAATAATTAGAAAATCTGAATGTGGTAGGCAGTGTTCTAAGCTGACTTAGATTCCCCCAAGATTCCAGCTCTCTGGGATACAATCCCTGACCAACCCCGTCGTTCCCCTAACTGTGGACAGAATAAAACCTGGATGGGACACTCTCCTCCTGGCCTGGAAGAAAGAAAATTGCCATATTGTGAAAAGAGGGTGGCCTCTAGGAGCTGAGAGTTGTCCCGGCCAATAGCTAGCAGGAAAACAGAGAACTCTGTCATACAGCCACACAGAAATAAATCTGCCAACAACTAGTGAGCTTGCGAGGACACTCCAAGTCTCAGCCAAAACCTTGATTTCAGCCTGAACAGAGGGTATATCTAATTTGTATCCAGACTCTTAACCCGTAGAAACTATGAGATAATAAACTGACATTTTTATAAGCCACCAAATTTTAGGTAATTTGTTATGTAGCGATAGGAAACCAATATGTTGACAAATGCACGTAAAAGTCAGTCAACAGAACTATTAAATATCCCTGCAGTAAACGGCACTGCTTTATCCTGGTGGAAGCAAAAGCAAAGGTTAGACTTGGTATTCGATACTGTTTTCTCTTCTTTTTTCAATGATAACATCTGGCATTTGGCATAAGTGCCTAGAGCAATGTTTTCATGTCTCCTCTGTCATCTTCTTCAGTGGACCACAGAATCTATTTCAGAGGAAATCATGGAATGATTCCCTTCTGATAAGATGCTCAAAGTCAAGATTCTATTGAAAAGAACATACGCAGCTAATCCATTTCGATTAAGAAGTTTCTCTCTTATATATATGGTATCTCCTCAAGTACAATCAGAATTTGGTCAATCTAAAAAATGTGTTTGTAAAGAGGGGAACCCATAGGGTCCAGGTGTACATATGGATAATATTAAGATTCTAATCATTGGTGTGTTTGTTTTCCCTTTTCCATTTTGTAAAAGTTATAGTAGTAGGTAGTAGTTGTGGTATAGTAGTAGTATCCTTTATGGCACATTGTGCTCAGCTGTTTTCTCTCCACTGAGACTCCCAAAGGAAACAGACTTAATCTTAATGAGGAGAGGGCACACTGGAAGGGAAGACACTGGAAGGGAAAACAGTGGTAGCCTGGGCATTAGGAGACCTAGGTTCCAGGACCTACTTCGACATTAAGTAGCTCATGATTTTAAACATACAATTTTCTTTTTCTAGGTCTTGGTTTCTTCATCTATATAAAGAAAGGGTTCAATACGCTCACTATAGTTTACGGTGTTTAAAACCGCAGGGAATCCCTCAAGTAGCCATGGTGAAAGTGAAGACAGCAATGAGGTAGGGGAGACAGGAAACCAAGCAGGCAGGCTCCAGGTCTCCACGTTCACTTCCACACAGGTTAGTTATTCTCAGTTTCATACCTGTGGGCTCCATGGAGGATTTCATAACAACAAAGGCTGACATCGCTTTAAAGCAAAAATGTTGAAAAGCACCGAGCTAGATGGTCTATTAGGTCTTTCTCAGAAAAGACTATGAGTCTTTCAGAAGAAATAAAACAAGGAGAATGAGCATACATTCATTCTTTTTCTGATCATCACTTTTGCCTTAGATTCTGCTTAAGTAAGAATAAATTATTTTTAAGGAAGATGAGGTGTCCGTTAATCCACCTGGCATTTCAGCTTTCTTTGTCATGGAGATGTTCTCCTTCGCTTTTCATTAAGGTGGTACGTTTCATAGACAACCTATACTCAGAGCAACCATGATGTTCCAGTACAGTAAATATTTCATTTAAGCTTAGCTATATTAATCAAGCTAATTCGCTGGGTGAGATAAAAATTTCTTACATTCTAAAGTTGCTTATGTAAATAAATTCAAAAATCAAGGAATAAATTATTTTCTGTCTTTCTGTCCAATTCCTAGCTCTGGTCCCTGAATTTATGTTTGATGCTGGAGAAAGACCAGCTCCACCATCAAGCAGAACAATTCCTTCGTACTCTAGGAAGCTGCATAGACTTAATTAGGATTGGGTACTACTAGGTGTAGGGAGAGTAGAGTGACTGGGAGAAATGCATAGGAATAGAGTTTCTAAAAATTAGTGATGTCAACCAGTAGGGAGCAGAGATGCAATCTGTGTTATTCTTGCCACATCTCAACTGCACTCCTGTCTAGATTTATTACTACCAAACCAAGGTAAATACTTTCCATCCTTTTTGCTGAATGGAAGCATGGCCTAACACAGACAAATATCATTGATCAATTTTAACAGAAGCTACATTATTATAATGATTATGACTACTTTTGCCAATACTTGTTGAATTACCATGTTCCACTGTGAAAACTGTACTGAGCACTTCACTGCTATCACCTCATTTAACCTGTGCAACCACCTGCAGTGTAGGTATTATTTTCCCCAGCTTACAAATGAGAAAACTGAGGCTCAAGGGAAGTTATTTAACTTGCTCAAGGCACACAGCTAACAAGTGACAAGCCTACATTTGTCTGACTTCTGGAACTTATCCACACGTTGTACTCTCCTCAAACCACTAGCGTTCGATCTGTTTTGGAGCAAAAATCAAGATATTTACTTTTGGGTGCCCTCATCACCAACATAGTATTGTGTACAACAAATGGTATTCAAAATATTTGTTATTGAAATAACTATCCCTGTTATTATCAGTGATTAAATTAAAACTGAATCCATTGGAAGGTATGGAAATATTAATACACCGCTCAGTGGAACTGAGCTTTATAGTTACCATGATAGCAAAACAAAATGCACACAGAAAAGCTTAATTTTAATTCATATCATCTCTTCTCTAAATGGATTTTTAAACATGGGACCATTTTCCTCTATACATAAATTGCTAATTCTCAAGAGCAGCAACATCTAAAGAGGACTATCAAAGCAAGATATCTAAAAAAAAGATATAGTCTAATCCATATTAATTTGAATCTATATAATCTCTCCTGTAAATGGATTTGTTGCCATAGGACCATGGTCTTCACTACATGGAAATTTCTAATTATCTTGAATGCAATAATATTTAAAGAAGAAAATTCAAGGCAAGAATCTAAAATAATGACTGGTATAGTCTGGGTTACTTTGGGATTCATCCTAAAATAACATTTAGCTCATTAGCAATAGCAGCCTGATCTATTCTCCCTACTTAGTAAGTGTTACATATGGTATCAGCTATATTTTCCAAACCCCGAATCAGGGTACATGACATAGGATTGCTAGGGAATATCCAGAACATATGGTCACCATCATATTAGGGAACAACCACAAAAGATACTTTGGAGTTGCTATTCCTACAGCACATATGTGTTTCAGGGAATAACCTCTTAGTTTCCCAAAGATATAGCCCAAATCTACCAAAAGCCTTTGAGAGCTGAAGTTAATTATATATCCAGGTAGGTGGGCCAGCAAGAAAGCTCAGAAAACAGCTTGATAATACAAGAAATCAACCCTTCAACCATTTTCAGTTTAGAGAAGCCACATCAAACCTTAATGAGAAACCACATGTAGTGGTAAATTCTGGCATTTAATTTTATGATTATTTACAGCCATTCTGGTGCATAGCATATGGCATAGAGTTGCCTTTTTAAAAGTACCAGGAAAATAAGCTGGAATGGAATAAATACATAGCCATTGAGTTTTATTCCTCTTGATAAAGAGATGGGAGACATATTTAATTAAACAAACAAAAGAAAAGATAAAATGGTATGAACTGTGGGTAATAATTCATACATTTGGAACCGCTTGGCATCATGCCTTAGGCAAAAACTGGTGACAAATATTAAGAAAGTAACAAAAGTTCCAAAGTAATTTATTCTTAGGTGAATGTCCTATAGTCTGCCAAAAGCTTCATTCTTTTAATTCCATAGTCATTTATCATTCTAATAAAATTCTATAAAATACACCGTAAAACCTTTCACCTATTTGGTTTTTAAATTACTTTCTGAAATCTCATAGGAAACTTCAGGAATAGAACCAACAGTAAGACTCTTTTTTTTCTCCCCAAGAATAACTACTTTGCTCATCTGGATCCAAACCTAACAGATTTGAGTAAATTTACTTCCCAAATCAACCATTATGGTATGTTCCATTGAATGGTAAGATGAACAACTACACACAATACTGTAGAGTAAAAAAAGAAAAGCAGAAGAGTTTCAGGTACAGGATCTCAGAGCAGGGATTCGCCTCTCTCTCTATCCAAAACCCTGCCCCAAAAGAGTATACCAGGACAAAGGAACACAATCATAGAAACACACAGAATGGGGGAAGAGACTAGTTCTTCACATTTCTGGAATTACAAAGCAGACAGAAGCACACTGATGGAAGAAACAGCAGAACAACCCACAGTCCAGAATCTGCCGCAGGGAGGCATAATGCAAATCACTGAGCAAGAGAGGCTCTGGGCTAGAAGCAAGACTGTGGGCAAAAAGGAAAAACAGGCTGAAAACAGAGGCAGTGACAGAAGGATGATAGAATTGAAGAACAGCTCCGGTGAGTCCCTGTCTTCTTTGATCCCCACATCTGAAGGCGGGCAGGTGGAAGGTAGGCTACTCTTTACTCTCAGGCAAAAAATTAATACAGAAATAAAAATTAAGGAAATGACCCTTATAGACAAAAATGTATTGGGGCCAGCCATGGAAAGACTCACCACTGCTATGTTACTCCTATGGATTTAAGCCAGAGGGGGAAAAATAATATAAAATTTGACATTTAAAATTCAAGATTTTCATCAATTATCATTTGAAAACAATGCCCAAACCTTGGAAACATTTAGAACCCACTTTTCCTGTGTCCAAATGCCTAATGTGCATCCAGGATTCAGAACCCCAGGGGCTGCCTCTACTTATAAGATGACTGAAGGCTATTTGAGTAAGGAACTGCAAGCTTTGATGTGGGGTGTGAGTGCATACAGGCATCTCACAAGTATGTAACACTTCAAAACAGCCACTTAAGAAAACGTTGAATATTCTCAGTCATAAAATATTGAAGATTTAAAATCAACCAATTTCAGTCTCAGAAGGCCAAAGGAAGAAGAAATGGATGCAGATCAACACAGTTGATCTGACAGTTTTCCTCTGACAAATAACCCATCCCCTTGCTATCAGCTAAGACCCTTTGACTTGACTTAATGACACTCCCAGACCTAGGATGGAGTGGCCATCTGATGTTGGTCTAGCCACCTGGGATTTCCTTTCTTTGGCCATAATAATTATTCGAGGACCAAATCAGAGCAAATAAGACACAATGTGTCTACGACTCTGAAACTATGGAAAGTAGGACAGTGCTTTTTCTTATGAGACTGGAATCTGAAAAACTATAGGTTAGATTGGTAGAGCCAATATTTCCAACATAAGGAAAAAACCTGAGAATAACTCCAATAGAGAAGATCAGCTGAGAGACACTGAAAGAGAATCCAGCACCTGATAACATACTCTGGGTTCCAAAACTGATCCTAGCCTACGACCAAACCTGCAACTGAATTTTAAGTTATGGGAGACAACAAATTCCCTTTTAATAGGTTTAGTATGGATCTTTGGTAACCCACGGTATTCTAAGTGAAACATGCTCCCATCTACACATGAACACTTTCTTTCTCTGTCTCATACTGTTCCCACTTCCAGCATAAACACAGGATGCCATTTCCACGAGTCCAATGCTCACATTTATAGACACAGAATCACAAACCAGCTCATTCATTCTCATTCTCAAATGTCCTGTGGTCCCATCTAGCCCCCATGATAGGCCCAGAAAGATTATCCCAAATTATTGCACAAAGTAAAAGCTTGACTAGAAGAGAATCAGGCTGTGATTGCCTTATCAGTCATTATTATCATCAAAAATACTAAGACTTGGGGAAACAGGGTGGCTCAGTCCATTTAGCATCAGACTCGATTTCAGCTCAAGTCATGATCCCAGGGACGTGGGATCAAGCCTCACCTCTGGCTCCATGTTGAGAGTGGAGCCTGCTTAAGATTCTCTTTCCCTCTCTCTTCTTTCTCTCTCTCCCTTTGCCCCTCCTGCTCTGTTCCTGCTCTCACTCTCTCAAATAAAAAATAAAATAAAAAATAAAAAAATACTAAGACAAAGATTTACAAAGAGAATAAATACAAAAGCATGTAATAATAAAACTACGGAAAGCATCATAGTAAAACTACTGGAACATAAGGACAAAAAGAAAATCTTCAAAGATGCCAGAGAAAATACATATTACCTTCAAAGAAAGCCTAATGTGATTTACAGCTAATTTCTCAACAGAAATAACGAAAGGCAGAAGAATATAAAAAATCTTTGGGGCACCTGGGTGGCTCAGTCGGTTAAGCCTCTGACTCTTGATTTCAGCTCAGCTAATGATCTCAGGGTCAGGGGATTGAGCCCCACATTGGGCTCTGCACTGGTGTGGAGCCTGCTTGAGAGTCTCTCTCTCCTCCTTCTGCCCCTCCCCCACTTTCATCTCTCTCTTAAAAAAATGAAATGACATAACAAATTGTAACTATAAATTGACTAGGAAAAAAATACACACACACACACGTATATATATATATATATATATATATATATACACACACATACATACATAAATCTGGCAGCTTTAAAATCTTTTTTAGCATAACACCAAAGAGGAAAACCAAGAAAAATAGAAAAGAGGAATAGATCTGACCACATAAAAAGTATACATTTATAAGTTTTTTATGTAAAATGAATGCTATAAAAATGTAAAAGATATTTTCAAACTGAGGAGAAATATAATATTTCCAATATATAAAATATAAAGCTATTATCCTTAATAGATAAATAGTATTTACAAATCAATAAGAAAAAATATAATCACTCAAGATTAAAATGAGCAAAGGATATAGATACAATTCACAAATAAGCAAATATAAACATTTAATAAACATGAGTATATTTAACTTCATTAGTAATAAAAATATAAATTAAACAAAAATGTTACAGAAACTCAGCTGTAAAATGGTCAATATTCTTCAAAATTTTTAATATTGAGTTTTCAAAGAATATGCTGATAATTAGGCTTTTTGCGCTTCTGGAGGGCAGTTTAGTAGTGTACACTTTTATAATCTTTTGGGGGGAAACCAGAAATTTTTTGTATAGAAAAAAAATTCATACTTGTGTTTTGGCCTATTCGTTACACTTCTAATAAAGAATACTTAATCAATAATCAAAAAGGTAAATGAAGGTCTAACTATAAGGAAGTTTATTACAAAGCAATTTATGTGTGTAAACTTTCAGAAACAACCTAAATATTCAACAATAATAGAATTAATAAAGTAGTAAAATATGCTTTAATATTTTGTAATCAAATAAAAGGGGGGGCACCTGGGTGGCTTGGTAGGTTAAGTGTCTGTCTTCAGCTTAGGTCATGATCTCATGGTTCATGAGTTTGAGCCCCATGTCAGGCTCTGTGCTTACAGCTCAGAGCCTAGAACCTGCTTCGGATTCTGTGACTCCCTCTCTCTGCCCTGCTCATGCTCTGTCTCTCTCTGTCTCTCAAAATTTAAATAAACACTTAAAAAATTTAAAATATATATATAAACAGGTAAGCATAGTATTATTCCATTTCTCTAGAAGATTTTTGTAGGATACACATCACCTTTTGTAGTACAGCACAAATTTTTAAAATACTGTATTGGACTCAATTTATATGCCTCTCCAGATTTACTCAGCACCACTGACCTCCCAGGCTGGACTGAAGACTCTTAGCTGCACAGCAATATAACCAACCTAAGTGAGTTCAGTGGTGAAGGTTTTGGGTGCAACAAGCAGAGGACATATTGAGAACAAGAAGGCTCTTTGATGACTCTCAAATCAGATCCCATTTACATACTTGGGAAGCCTCAAAATGTGAAGGTTGGGTGTGGAGAGAGGAAAGAAGAGCCCAGTAGGTCCTTGTCTTACATTCTTACATTTCCTTTCCATCAGTGACTTTGGTGGGAAAAAAAATAGCACTCCAATTTGGGATGGTTAAGAGATCAGCCTGTAATTCAGTATCATTGCCAATTCATGCAAAGAATCCTTGAGAAGGGTTTCAAATCATTGTGTTTATGCCCTAAACAGATTGACTCTACAGCTACACACAGTTATTACCTGAGATGCTCTCATCAGTGTTCCTTGAAAGCAAATCCTTTTGATTCTTTCCCTTCTTAAATACAATCTTCCTCCACCTCACCCCAGGTCTTGGTGGTCTTCTATTCTTATGAGAGTAATAATAAATGAGACTCGGACAACAAAGGACAAGATTCAAGATTCCTTAATCAGATATCTCAGAACACAGACAAATTTAAACAAATTCTGTCCATGCAGGTGTTAATTTCAGTGTCCTTTCAGGAACATTCAGTTAAAACTGTATCAACATTCTGGTGCAGATGATCAAAGACAAACACTATTATCTTTTATGGTAAGTTTCTGTTGCCATGACACAGGTTCCCTTTTCGTGATCTCAAAATGGAGATAAAAAAAGAAAAAAAACCCAGAAACCTCAAATATAGATTTTTACAAAGGGTGGCTGAAATTAGCAATACAATATTACTAAACTGGGAAACTTCTTTAGAATCTTAAAGTTGGTGAGACTCCCAAAATACATGAGGCACGTGTTTGTATACTGTCCAAGATTCAAGACTTTTCAATCATAAGAGAAATCATGTATGTTAAATAAAGGTAAATAAAAATCTGCCTTGCAGGATTCCAATAATATTAAAAATAAGCTTTTAAAAACCTATTAGTCTTACCTCCACATTAGATAATGGATTAGACAATAGATACATCTGCTCATTAGTACATTTCCTCAACAGTCTAGAATTGTATCTTAATGGTGATTGGTTTAATCAACAACTGTGCATTAAAATTTTCTTAGCTGCTAAATTTGCATCTAGGATTCCCTTCTAGTAAATTCTCCCATGATGCATTTGACTAATCCAGAACTTGCATGCTAGTGACTTCACACCCTCAAGGTGTAGGCACAGAACTCAAATAACCCAGTAAATCCCTTTCCTGGAATGTTAGGACTTGGAAGAAAACAGTTTATAGGTAGTGCCTGCCTTGGTGGCTGACAGTTTAGGATGGGAACCAGGGAGATGTTAGCAGCCATGGAAAAAAAAAAAGCAGTGCCCAATAGGAATATGTAGCAATATTCAGAGAAAAGCAGAAATAGGGCAGCAGGAAGAACGTATGGACACTGTAGGCCCCTGCCATTCTTACAATTACATCTCATCAATAACATCCCCCTTTGGTTCGAGCTACTTCAAGTTAAATTTTTATCACTTGCACCTGAAATACTTCTGACCAATTCATGATTTTTCCCTATAAATCCTCACATTCATTTCTTTTCTGGTCTTAATTGTTGCCAATTCAAGTTGTGTCTCCCATGAGATAGTCAATTCACATTTTGTTAAAAAGCAAACAAAATACTGATCAGATGTCATAATTATGAACCTCAAGTTTATGTTCAGAGTAAACATTTTGTATTGTTGGGTATCACTCAAAACAAAAGGCCTTCAGTTGAGATTTAAAGATGTCATACAGCATATAACACTACAATAGCAATCTTTTAAAACATGCTCTAAACTGAGTTAATTGCATTTCTTATAAAATTCACTACCTAATTTTCAATAAATACATTTTTATTTTCTTTCCAATAACAAACACTAATATTTTTCTAGTACTTAAGATTTTACAATGCCTTTCACATATAATCATATTTGAGACTCTCAATAACCATGTGGAAGGTAGAGTGGATATTGTTTGCATTTTTGTACTATTTATGGTAGGCTAATTGCTACAATTCACAACCCCAAAAGCTCAGTGACTCAAAACAATCAAAGTTTATTTTTTGCTAATGTTGAGTCTAATGCAGACGAAGCAGCCTTCAGAGATGCCCTTGTGACGTCATTATCACCAACACCAAGCCAGCAAGAGGGCAGAGCAAGAGAAAGTATGCCAGATACTCCACCTCTTCAGAAATGACACCCATCAATCCACTCACATTCCATTGGCCAGAACTAGTCACATGACTTTGGCTAAAAAGCCAAGAAAGAGGGAAAGGTAGTCCTTGGTTGGATAGCAGCTTCCCAGAGGCAAATCCATACTATGGAAGAAAGCATGGATTGGGAGTATTCAGGTAGCCATCCCTGCTATAGTTTTAGAGGTAAAGCCACTGAAAATCACATAGAGCAGGAACTGAACAGAACAGTTACTCCAACCCAGGTGTTCTGACTTCTAAGTGGTGCTTTCTCCTCAGCACAAATGTGAAAGGTAGTCACAATGACATGCATTTAAAGTTATCCATACATCTCTCCTTCTTCTCAACCCACTCGTTCAGAATTTTTTTAGAGACTCTTAAAAAACTCAGTTATTTTAGTATTTGTTTTATTCTGACCTCCTTCCTTTCCCACAGTTGTCATGCCCCACCACATTAACCATGCTCCCTCTATTTTTGCATTTATTTGCATTCATGTATATTGGAATGTATTTTACCAAGGTCTATATCCACTGGCAGAACATGAGCATCTTGAAAGCAACGTTACTTCTTTATTTAAGTGATTAATACATTTAATCACTTTGTGTCTGGTACACAAAATGATTAATATATGCTTGGTGACTGAGGAATGACTTTCTCCCTATCTGCATTTATTCAACACCTTGACCTCTCTTACAGATTAAACCTCATTTTCCTCTATTAACAGGGAAGACCAAAAACAGAAGCCAGAGCACATGCTACGGAAACAAAAATGTGAGCCTGGTAATGTTCTATATTTAACACATTTTATTATGACTCCTCTTCAGTAGCGTCAGCAATCCCCCTTTTTATAATGTTTGTTTAATTCTACCGTTCAGCAGCCTCAAGAGCCAGGGCGCCTACATTAGCTCTGAGTTGATGCTTGGATGAGCCTTAAATCTTCATGTTTTTTGACACCGTGCTGAGACAAACTCTTTGATTCAGGAAAACTGCATACTCTATGGAATAAGGCTGAAGCAATTAATCAAATATTTAATTATATCATAACAGAACACACAGTTATCAAGCTTTTAACTAACAATGGTAAAGAGTCCCCAGTGACCCAGGCAACAGAAGACACTAAGACACAAAAGGCTGCTTAAACCTCCATTCTTCCTGCCTCAGTGGAAATGTGTGGAGTCTGGAATGGATCAGCACCAAAAGGCGAAGAATCTGGTAGCCAGGCCTTTAAAAGCAGTCCCTTCCCTCAGAGACTGCCTGTTCCAGACGTTCCCAATCACTAGTCCAGACTGACCTGCCAACTTTCAGCACCTTGCATACTCTGAAACAGAACTCCTCAGTCCCTTACCCTTTGCCTCCTTTCTTACTCCTGGAGAACCACAGTCTAAAATCTAGATAGTACAATCCTGACATTTTGAAGCATGATTATCTTGAAGGGCGTGCAACACCAAAGAAATCATCCTACCCTTGGCTGACCATAAACAAATTCAGAATCCATAGAATGGTGCAAAACATTTATTTTCTAATTATGTCCATGTCACATAGATATCCACAAGTCTCTTCTCCTTGGTCTCTTTCCCTTCTTTTCAACCTCTCAGCTTTCCCCAAATTCCTGGTTCATTCTGTGGCTATCCTTATGCCCAAGGCCAGAGAGATATGTTCCTGTCCCACTCCTCCTGGTGAGACTGGGCATGTACATTCCTTAGATTGGGTAACATATCCCAACTCCTCTCTCACTGATATGGAGAGCATGTCATGGCATAAACTTGATGGATTGTTATGCTTAAACAACCCTTCATACCAGTGTGAGAATGGTAAGAAACCAAGGTAATAATGGAACGGAGAATCATCCTGCTACAAAAGTTTGCCTACCCACTGTAATCTCAGACAGGAGACCATTTACCTCTACAACATAGCCCTCTATGTCACATACAGCTTACACCCACTTTTTCAGACCAATAAGATTATTGATGCTTCCCAATAAATGTGTCAAGAGTTGTCTACCAGTTACAGAGTTAAGATTTAAGGTTAAGGCTTAATTCTGAAAAGGTCTGAAAACTGCAAAGTATGACAAAGTAGATCGATTGTTCCAATTTTTCACTCTTTCCTTATAAAAAGATTACCTATCCATAGCCTTCACCATGGATTATGCAGTGCCACCAAGTAGAATATGCAAAATACACACAACTCTAGGGGCACCTGGGTGGTTCAGCTGGTTAAGCATATAACTCTTGGTTGGCTCGGTTCATGATCTCACAGTTCATGAGATCAAGCCCTGCATCAGGTTCTGCACTCTCAGCGCAGAGCCTGCTTAGGATTCTCTCTCCCTCTTCCTCTGCCCCTCCCCCTCCTCTTTCTCTCAAAAAAATTTTTTAAGTACACACAACTGTACTTTCAACTTGGTTATGTGACTTGCTTTGGCCAATGGAATGTGGGTAAAAGATACAGTGTGCCAGTTCTAACCAGAGAGTTGAAGAGGTGTTGTTTGCACCTTTAACCTTAAGCCCCTACCATGAGAACAGCATATCCCATATAGTGATTCTTCCTTTGGCTTGGGCCCAGGAATGAGAAACACATGGACATGAGCCAAACTGAAACACCTCAAACTAAACCAAACCCAGCCGAACTCAGCCAAGCCCAGCAAAGCCACAAGCAAACTGTGGCTCTCATGTAACATAAGCGGTAAGTAAAATATCTCTTGTAGTAAGCCACTGCAATTTGGGGCTTGTTTGTTGCTTGATACTCAATAGGTTCTGATTAAATTTTTGTAGACTGAAATTTTAAATGAATGAATGAATGAATGAATGAATAGTAAAATACACAATTCAACAGGGTAAGAGCTATCATAAAGCAATTTTAAAATAATTGTCAGGGAGTTGCGGCAAGATGGCGGCTTAGGAGGACGCTGGGCTCACCGCACGTCCTGCTGATCACTTAGATGCCATCTACACCTGCCTAAATAACCCAGAAAACCGCCAGAGGATTAGCAGAACGGAGTCGCCAGAGCCAAACGCAGACGAGAGGCCCACGGAAGAGGGTAGGAAGGGCGGCGAGGCGGTGCGCGCTCCACGGACTGGCGGGAGGGAGCCGGGGCGGAGGGGCGGCTCGCCGGCCAAGCAGAGTCCCCGAGTCTGGCTTGCAAAAGCGGAGGGGCCGGGCGGACTGTGTTCCGACAGCAAGCGCGACTTAGCGTCTGGGAGGTCATAAATTAACAGTTCTGCTCGGAAAGCGGGAAGGCTGGAGGACAAAGGGAGGGAGAGCTGCTGAGCCCCCTGACAACAGAACTCAGTTTGGTGGGGAACAAAGGCGCTCGCCAGCGCCATTTCCCCCGCCCATCCCCCAGCCGAAATCCCAAAGGGAACCGGTTCCTGCCAGGGAACTTGCTCGCTCCGCGCAAACACCCAACTCTGCGCTTCGGCGGAGCCAAACCTCCGGCAGCGGATCTGACTCCCTCCCGCTGCCACAGGGCCCCTCCTGAAGTGGATCACCTAAGGAGAAGCGATCTAAGCCTGCCCCTCCTGCCCCCGAGCACCTTGCCTACCCACCCCAGCTAATACGCCAGATCCCCAGCATCACAAGCCTGGCAGGGTGCAAGTAGCCCAGAGGAGCCACACCACCCCACAGTGAATCCCGCCCCTAGGAGAGGGGAAGAGAAGGCACACACCAGTCTGACTGTGGCCCCAGCGGTGGGCTGGGGGCAGACATCAGGTCTGACTGCGGCCCCGCCCACCATCTCCAGGTATACACCACAGCACAGGGGAAGTTCCCTGCAGGTCCTCACCACGCCAGGGACTATCCAAAATGACCAAGCGGAAGAACTCCCCTCAGAAGAATCTCCAGGAAATAACAACAGCTAATGAGCTGATCAAAAAGGACTTAAATAATATAACAGAAAGTGAATTTAGAATAATAGTCATAAAATTAATCGCTGGGCTTGAAAACAGTATACAGGACAGCAGAGAATCTCTTGCTACAGAGATCAAGGGACTAAGGAACAGTCACGAGGAGCTGAAAAACGCTTTAAACGAAATGCATAACAAAATGGAAACCACCACAGCTCGGCTTGAAGAGGCAGAGGAGAGAATAGGTGAACTAGAAGATAAAGTTATGGAAAAAGAGGAAGCTGAGAAAAAGAGAGATAAAAAAATCCAGGAGTATGAGGGGAAAATTAGAGAATTAAGTGATACACTAAAAAGAAATAATATACGCATAATTGGTATCCCAGAGGAGGAAGAGAGAGGGAAAGGTGCTGAAGGGGTACTTGAAGAAATCATAGCTGAGAACTTCCCTGAACTGGGGAAGGAAAAAGGCATTGCAATCCAAGAGGCACAGAGAACTCCCTTCAGACGTAACTTGAATCGATCTTCTGCACGACATATCATAGTGAAACTGGCAAAATACAAGGATAAAGAGAAAATTCTGAAAGCAGCAAGGGGTAAACGTGCCCTCACATATAAAGGGAGACCTATAAGACTCGTGACTGATCTCTCTTTTGAAACTTGGCAGGCCAGAAAGAATTGGCACGAGATTTTCAGGGTGCTAGACAGAAAAAATATGCAGCCGAGAATCCTTTATCCAGCAAGTCTGTCATTTAGAATAGAAGGAGAGATAAAGGTCTTCCCAAACAAACAAAAACTGAAGGAATTTGTCACCACTAAACCAGCCCTACAAGAGATCCTAAGGGGGACCCTGTGAGACAAAGTCCCAGAGACATCACTATAAGCATAAAACATACAGACATCACAATGACTCTAAACCCGTATCTTTCTATAATAACACTGAATGTAAATGGATTAAATGCGCCAACCAAAAGACATAGGGTATCAGAATGGATAAAAAAACAAGACCCATCTATTTGCTGTCTACAAGAGACTCATTTTAGACCTGAGGACACCTTTAGATTGAGAGTGAGGGGATGGAGAACTATTTATCATGCGACTGGAAGCCAAAAGAAAGCTGGAGTAGCCACACTTATATCAGACAAACTAGACTTTAAATTAAAGGCTGTAACAAGAGATGAAGAAGGACATTATATAATAGTTACAGGGTCTATCCATCAGGAAGAGCTAACAATTATAAATGTCTATGCACCGAATACCGGAGCCCCCAAATATATAAAACAATTACTCATAAACATAAGCAACCTTATTGATAAGAATGTGGTAATTGCAGGGGACTTTAATACACCACTTACAGAAATGGATAGATCATCTAGACACACGGTCAATAAAGAAACAAGGGCCCTGAATGACACATTGGATCAGATGGACTTGACAGATATATTTAGAACTCTGCATCCCAAAGCAACAGAATATACTTTCTTCTCGAGTGCACATGGAACATTCTCCAAGATAGATCATATACTGGGTCACAAAACAGCCCTTCATAAGTTTACAAGAATTGAAATTATACCATGCTTACTTTCAGACCACAATGCTATGAAGCTTGAAATCAACCACAGAAAAAAGTCTGGAAAACCTCCAAAAGCATGGAGGTTAAAGAACACCCTACTAACGAATGAGTGGGTCAACCAGGCAATTAGAGAAGAAATTAAAAAATATATGGAAACAAACGAAAATGAAAATACAACAATCCAAACGCTTTGGGACGCAGCAAAGGCAGTCCTGAGAGGAAAATACATTGCAATCCAGGCCTATCTCAAGAAACAAGAAAAATCCCAAATACAAAATCTAACAGCACACCTAAAGGAACTAGAAGCAGAACAGCAAAGGCAGCCTAAACCCAGCAGAAGAAGAGAAATAATAAAGATCAGAGCAGAAATAAACAATATAGAAACTAAAAAAACTGTAGAGCAGATCAACGAAACCAAGAGTTGGTTTTTTGAAAAAATAAACAAAATTGACAAACCTCTAGCCAGGCTTCTCAAAAAGAAAAGGGAAATGACCCAAATAGATAAAATCATGAATGAAAATGGAATGATTACAACCAATCCCTCAGAGATACAAACAATTATCAGGGAATACTATGAAAACTTATATGCCAACAAATTGGACAACCTGGAAGAAATGGACAAATTCCTGAACACCCACACTCTTCCAAAACTCAATCAGGAGGAAATAGAAAGCTTGAACAGACCCATAACCAGCGAAGAAATTGAATCGGTTATCAAAAATCTCCCAACAAATAAGAGTCCAGGACCAGATGGCTTCCCAGGGGAGTTCTACCAGACGTTTAAAGCAGAGATAATACCTATCCTTCTCAAGCTATTCCAAGAAATAGAAAGGGAAGGAAAACTCCCAGACTCATTCTATGAAGCCAGTATTACTTTGATTCCTAAACCAGACAGAGACCCAGTAAAAAAAGAGAACTACAGGCCAATATCCCTGATGAATATGGATGCAAAAATCTCAATAAGATACTAGCAAATCGAATTCAACGGCATATAAAAAGAATTATTCACCATGATCAAGTGGGATTCATTCCTGGGATGCAGGGCTGGTTCAACATTCGCAAATCAATCAACGTGATACATCACATTAACAAAAAAAGAGAGAAGAACCATATGATCCTGTCAATCGATGCAGAAAAGGCCTTCGACAAAATCCAGCACCCTTTCTTAATAAAAACCCTTGAGAAAGTCGGGATAGAAGGAACATACTTAAAGATCATAAAAGCCATTTATGAAAAGCCCACAGCTAACATCATCCTCAACGGGGAAAAACTGAAAGCTTTTTCCCTGAGATCAGGAACACGACAAGGATGCCCACTCTCACCGCTGCTGTTTAACATAGTGCTGGAAGTTCTAGCATCAGCAATCAGACAACAAAAGGAAATCAAAGGCATCAAAATTGGCAAAGATGAAGTCAAGCTTTCGCTTTTTGCAGATGACATGATATTATACATGGAAAATCCGATAGACTCCAGCAAAAGTCTGCTAGAACTGATACAGGAATTCAGCAAAGTTGCAGGATACAAAATCAATGTACAGAAATCAGTTGCATTCTTATACACTAACAATGAAGCAACAGAAAGACAAATAAAGAAACTGATCCCATTCACAATTGCACCAAGAAGCATAAAATACCTAGGAATAAATCTAACCAAAGGTGTAAAGGATCTGTATGCTGAAAACTATAGAAAGCTTATGAAGGAAATTGAAGAAGATTTAAAGAAATGGAAAGACATTCCCTGCTCATGGATTGGAAAAATAAATATTGTCAAAATGTCAATACTACCCAAAGCTATCTACACATTCAATGCAATCCCAATCAAAATTGCACCAGCATTCTTCTCGAAACTAGAACAAGCAATCCTAAAATTCATATGGAACCACAAAAGGCCCCGAATAGCCAAAGGAATTTTGAAGAAGAAGACCAAAGCAGGAGGCATCACAATCCCAGACTTTAGCCTCTACTACAAAGCTGTCATCATCAAGACAGCATGGTATTGGCACCAAAACAGACACATAGACCAATGGAATAGAATAGAAACCCCAGAACTAGACCCACAAACGTATGGCCAACTCATCTTTGACAAAGCAGGAAAGAACATCCAATGGAAAAAAGACAGCCTCTTTAACAAATGGTGCTGGGAGAACTGGACAGCAACATGCAGAAGGTTGAAACTAGACCACTTTCTCACACCATTCACAAAAATAAACTCAAAATGGATAAAGGACCTAAATGTGAGACAGGAAACCATCAAAACCTTAGAGGAGAAAGCAGGAAAAGACCTCTCTGACCTCAGCCGTAGCAATCTCTTACTCGACACATCCCCAAAGGCAAGGGAATTAAAAGCAAAAGTGAATTACTGGGACCTTATGAAGATAAAAAGCTTCTGCACAGCAAAGGAAACAACCAACAAAACTAAAAGGCAACCAATGGAAT
Organism: Prionailurus viverrinus; assembly: GCF_022837055.1. Classification (NCBI taxonomy): domain Eukaryota; kingdom Metazoa; phylum Chordata; class Mammalia; order Carnivora; family Felidae; genus Prionailurus; species Prionailurus viverrinus. The sequence goes on along the minus strand of NC_062571.1, from coordinate 23,397,116 downwards.
GGGAAAAGATATTCGCAAATGACATATCGGACAAAGGGCTAGTATCCAAAATCTATAAACAGCTCACCAAACTCCACACCCGAAAAACAAATAACCCAGTGAAGAAATGGGCAGAAAACATGAATAGGCACTTCTCTAAAGAAGACATCCAGATGGCCAACAGGCACATGAAAAGATGTTCAGCATCGCTCCTTATCAGGGAAATACAAATCAAAACCACACTCAGGTATCACCTCACGCCAGTCAGAGTGGCCAAAATGAACAAATCAGGAGACTATAGATGCTGGAGAGGATGTGGAGAAACGGGAACCCTCTTGCACTGTTGGTGGGAATGCAAAGTGGTGCAGCCGCTCTGGAAAGCAGTGTGGAGGGTCCTCAGAAAATTAAAAATAGACCTACCCTATGACCCAGCAATAGCACTGCTAGGAATTTATCCAAGGGATACAGGAGCACTGATGCATAGGGCCACTTGTACCCCAATGTTCATAGCAGCACTCTCAACAATAGCCAAATTATGGAAAGAGCCTAAATGTCCATCAACTGAGGAATGGATAAAGAAATTGTGGTTTATATACACAATGGAATATTACGTGGCAATGAGAAAAAATGAAATATGGCCTTTTGTAGCAACGTGGATGGAACTGGAGAGTGTGATGCTAAGTGAAATAAGCCATACAGAGAAAGACAGATACCATATGGTTTCACTCTTATGTGGATCCTGAGAAACTTCACAGGAACCCATGGGGGAGGGGAAGGAAAAAAAAAAAAGAGGTTAGAATGGGAGAGAGCCAAAGCATAAGAGACTGTTGAAAACTGAGAACAAACTGAGGGTTGATGGGGGGTGGGAGGGAGGAGAGGGTGGGTGATGGGTATTGAGGAGGGCACCTTTTGGGATGAGCACTGGGTGTTGTATGGAAACCAATTTGTCAATAAATTTCAGAAAAAAGAAAAAAAAAATAATAATAATAAAATAATTGTCAGGTTAATAGACACATTTTCAAAATTGTACCATGTAAAACATTAGTTTTGCTCAAGATATTAAAATGTATTTCTTGAGAAAACTGCTTTACAGTTAAATTAGTTTAGAAAATCTTGCATGAAAATACCTCCCTTTGGAGATTCATAATGCACATTAACAATTAAGGGCTCTGAGAAGTCATGTGATAAAGAACCCTATTTAACTTAATTTAGTACCTCCTAAAATTAATTGACCATCCATTCTTCCCCCTACTGGAATACCTATTAATATTCAATGTTTTTCAGAACATGGTTTGTGTCTTGGCTTGGGCTGCCATAACAAAATAGCATAGACCGGGTGGCTTAACCAACAGGAGTTTATTTTCTCCTAGTTCTGGAAGCTAGAAGACTGATATCAGGGTGCCAGCCTGGTGAGTTTACAGTAAGGACTCTCTTCCTGGCTTGCAGATGGCTGCCTTCTCACTGTGTCCTCACATAGCAGAAAGAGAGAGAGAGAGAGAGAGAGAGAGAGAGAGAGACAGAAGGGGAGGGGCTCTTCATCTTGTTATGAAGCCACCAATCCTATCAGATTGGAGCACCACCTCTATGACTTCATTTAACTTTCATTACCTCTAAAAGCTCTATCTCAAAATGCAGCCATATTGGCATATGAATTTTGGGGAGGACACGATCCAGTGTATATAACAGTTTGGGAAGTACTGGTAAAATAAGGGGTGTAACAGGAGGGCAGCAAGGTGAATTCAGTCTGTTGGTATAAACAGGCAACACTTTACTTAGGAGGTAGGACTTAAATTAGTCTGGGACCCAGGGTGAATTTAGCAAGTTATTTGAGGGATCTATAAAATGGTCCATTTTAAGTTGACAATCCTGTCAAATTTCAGGAGTTTGAGCAATTTGTTGGTCCAGAAAAATATACTACTTTAGGTATTTTACTACCCACTCCTTCCCTCACCCCCGAGAGGAAGGAAGATTTTTCTCCTCCCCTGGCAACAGCCCAGTTAATGAGAATCTGTCACAATTCAACCAATGAAAAGCCACTATACTTTGAACTCCAATGGACTTTCAGTTTATAACATCCTTCCCAACCTCCCTCTTTCCTCCATAAAATAGCTCTCCTCTCCTTTGTTCTCTGGACTTGCCTGTGGTTTTGCTGTAGCTACTTGTCCCAAGTTGCAATTCTCTGCTCTTCCCAAATAAACCCATTTTTGCTGATAAACTAAGGGTTTCATTTTTCAGGTTAACTGTATGTTTATTTGTTTGTTTTAAGGTTCAGGAGAGTATCTAGTACAACTATTTAGTAAGTTAATATGGTATAAATATATAGAGGTTTGAAAATGCAAAAGCTCACAGGAATCAGCATGTCAAATACAAATGGGTAAAATTAGCCAAGTGCAAATGATAGGGGTGCTGGGAATTGTCACAAACTGGAGAACAGAGGCTCCGCTTTCTAGAATTCTAGCTAGTATTACCTTGTAGAGGTGGAAACTGTTCACACATTTCCTCATTTTTCAAGCAAAACTGGAAATCTGAATTTTAATGTAAAATTCTCCTAACTTTAAATGTTGGTGACCAACTGAACATTTTTAAACCCTCTCTCTAGGGGGACCTGGGTGGCTCGGTCGGTTAAGTGTCCGACTTCGGCTCAGGTCATGATCTCGCGGTCCGTGAGTTCGAGCCCCACGTCAGGCTCTGTGCTGACAGCTCAGAGCCTGGAGCCTGTTTCAGATTCTGTGTCTCCCTCTCTCTCTGCCCCTCCCCTGTTCATGCTCTGTCTCTCTCTGTCTCAAAAATAAATAAACGTTAAAAAAAAATTTTTTTTAAATAAACCCTCTCTCTATATATGGAGATAAATATGTTCCTCCATCTCCACACACACACACACACACACACACACACACACACCCTTGCAGGTCAAGTGCAGTCCAGAGGTCACCAGTTTTTAACCTGTGACATATACAATAAACACTTATTATTGAATGAAGACATCAAAACTATTTCTTTCCCTCCAGCTGAGTGACAGATACCATAGGAAGTCCTGATATTGGAGAGCAGCAGCTGGGATTGTCAGAATGGGATAGCATTAATTTTTATCTTTGCTCTACAAAGAGAAGCACTCTTTAGACCACTAAGATTTATGGAAATGTCTGAGAGAAGTTGCCATCAAATATTTCTTCTCTGTTAAACAAATACTTCTAAAGGACCCTAGTCCAGATGTCGTTATACATGGACTGGACTTCAGATGGTGTGGACTTTCACTGCCTCATTCAATGTCAAATTGAAAATATTACTATTCTTTTCATACTCTTTATGAATATTATTTTAAGATGATGACATTAAGTCATGCATAAGAAGTTATACACACAATATTGAGTCATTAAGACTTAACTGCAGGATGCATTACATATAAATCCATATGTCTTCCACCTAACCATGATTTCTGTTTGTTTGTTTTTGTTTTTTACCAGAATGGTTTAATCTTAGGAGAGGATGCCTTAAGTGGGGGGAAGAAAACTGCTCCCAAGTTTTGGAGGACATATTAAATTTAGTTTTTCTCTGCAAAGCTCTGCTTCCTGTACTCCTTGTCCCACTGCTGTCCCTCACACCTCTTCCACCCAGAGAGAAAGCAAGATGTGAGGCACTGACAATGTGCTTTCTGTTCATTTCTTGAAGAATTAACTTTTGGAAAGTCTTCCCAGGCCCTTTCCATGAGGAAGCTAGGACTTGCCTCTTGTCCAACTGAATGCCTGACCCTCTTCCACATCCTCCAACCCTTTATCCTTACACATCCCTGTATGGCAGCAGGACTTGCCCCAAGCTAAACTGATCTGACTGTGTACCCCTGTAATTGGGAGTAGGATGTAAGAAACGGTCTGAGTTCTCTTGAATAGAGGAGACATAAGGGCATCTAAGGAGTGACTGTCAGATGGCACAGCCTGAGCACTAGAAGGGTGATACAGAGGGATAAAGCAAAGCCTGGAAGCAGAGAGAAAGTTCCAGGGACCACAGTGCTTGTTTCTAATTGCATCCTGAGGCCTGTCAGCTCTTCAGTCTTTGGGCTCCTTGAGACATATCTGTACCGTCATAATAAACACTCCTACACTTCCTTTTTAAAAAAAAATGTTTATTTATTTTAAGAGAGAGAGAAAGGGAAGAAGTGGGGGAGGGTCAGAGAGAGAGAGAGAGAGAATCCCAAGAAAGCTCCATACTGTTAGCACAGAGCCCAATGTGGGGCTCGAACTCACTAACTGTGAGATCATGACCTGAGCAAAAATCAAAAGTCAGATACTTAACCGACTGAGCCACCCCAGTGCTCCCCCTCTGCTTCCTTTTATAAGCCCATTCTTACCTGTTTGTAGGACCTGATGAGGTCAACAGTAGTTCTATTTTGTAAACATTACCAAGTTCGATCCAGGATGTTATACCATTTAAAAAGTGGGGCAACTGGGTCACTTAGTTGGTCAAATGACTAACTTCAGCTCAGATCATGATCTCATGGTTCATGAGTTCAAACCCCACACCAGAACCTCTGTCCCCCTCTCTCTCTTCCCCTTCCCCACTGGCTCGTGCACTCTCTCTCTCTCCCACTCTCTCTCAAAAATCTATAAACATAAAAAAATTTTTTTAACTAAACAAACAACCCCTTTTCAGTTCAAAGGTGGCTGATTAGAAAATCAAATTCATGGTATATCTTAAGAAACCTCATCCTCAGGCACCTGGGTGGCTCAGTCGGTTGAGTGTCCAGTTTTGGCTCAGGTAATGATCTCATGGTTCCTGGTGGTTTCAAGCCCCATGCCAGACTCTGTGCTGACAGCTCAGAGCCTGGAGCCTGCTTCAGATTCTGTGTCTCCCTTTCTCTCTTCCCCTCCCCTGCTCTGTCTCTGTCTCTTTCTCTTTCAAAAATAAATAAACATCAAAAAAAATTTTTAAGAGGCCTCATTCCAAATTTAATCAAATTTTTATAGAGAAAGTAAGCAAAAATACAACATGCTGAATATTTATTTGAAACAGCAGCTTCCTTATTTCAAGCCCTTGTACTTAGAACACTGTACATACAGATGTGGAGCGGCTGTATCCCCTGGTTTTCCCAGAGACGTAAGAGGCTACGGCAACAGGGCAGCTAGAAGGCGTGGCCCACCTTCAAGTAAGTCAGATGAGGTGTGAAACAAGGGCGTCAGCTAGGACCCGTTCAATTTGAAGCCATCATTGCTACTGTATCAAAATGCCATACCAAACCTTGTTGTGATTTACTCCATAGAAAAGGGTCCCTGCCTTGGTTTCCTTTTGTTAGGCCTCAACCCCACCCCCCACCCCAACCATAGCTTTAGATTTTTACTTTTAATTTCACCCAACTTTACTCTTAGCTTTATAATGACTTTAACTGTTCAATATTTAATGAACCAATTAATTAAATAACATTTATTATGCTGCAGGACAGTGGTTCTCATATTTTAGTATGCATCAGAATTGCCAAGGGAGCTTGTTAAAAACTCCAGGCGCCCACCAACCCAGAGTTTCTGATTCAGGAAGTCTCAAGTGGGGGCAGGAGTTTCATTTTTAAGAGTTCTGCTGCATCTGATCTTGGTGATCGGCTGACTACATTTGGGGACGAACCAGTCTAGGGAAACAGGATTACAACACAGTATGCTTTGCAGGTGGTAAAGAAAACTGGCAATAGTTTTCTTGGTCCATTCCTTACTGGTCCATTCCTTACTAGCTGTGTGATTTGGGACAAGTTATGAAATGTTCTGTGACTCAGTTTCTTCATCTGTAAAATGAGAACAGTAATAATACTGGAGCCACAGGGTTGTTGTGGACATTGAGTGAGGGGACACAAGTGAAGTCCAAATCTCCTGGTACCCTGCCTGGCACTTTTGCTGAGTCCAAATGCCTCCTCCTCCTTCCAGAGCAACTGAGCAAGAGGGCTAGACTCTGCTAAAAGAATCATGGAAAATTCTGGGAAAGCAAATATGCCCCCCCCCAGCCCCCATCCATCCGTTTCCGGGAGAAGAAAAGGGCAGTTGTCTGAGGTAAAACAGGTGTGATGTGAGACGCCCCCTCCACCTGAGTCAACTCAGGGGTGAAAGCCTGTATGATGTGAACAGAAGCAAGAATGGTCACTACTACTGAAGTAACCAAAAAAAAACCCAAAAACCCTTTGGGACAAATGGCACTTTCCCTCCTAAATGATCCCGTATATAGGACCATTTACAACGTGTATACACAGATTTCACTGTCCTATTTATAGAAAAAAATGGGTCGCTGCTGGCCACTGACCTTCGCCAGCCCAGGGTGACCACCTTAAATCAAGAGCTTGCTGTAACACAGCTGAGCTTAGCAATTTTAATGAGAAATCTGGTCCTGCTGGATTACTGTTCCTGGACCACATCTTGTCAGCAATTCCTCAGGAAATTATTCAACCATCCCCAATTGCAAAGAAACAGATGGCGTACTGGAAAAAAAAATATTCTGAAGTGTATGAGCTGGTAAAAAGCAAATTTAAGGACACAAAGGCCAAGGATGACACAAATACTAAAAGTACTTTTTCCTCAGAAAAATGGACTTATGGACATTTTTGTTTTTTCCTGTCCTTTTAAACCATGAACTACACCAGTCACCAGCATGCATGCTCAGTGGAGAGATTTGCTTGACTTTTTAGAGCCGTTTAACAGAGACAGCTTGTTTTAATAATACAGAATAATACTGATCAAACGCTCTCATGGAAGATCAAGTTTTAAAATTTGTATTAATGCCCTGCTTTCATTTCCCTAATATCCTATAACCAAAACTCTAGGATCACACTCTATTATGCCAACTGCCCACAAAGAAATGTGGAATTATTATTAAAAATTATCATGGCACCTGAGAAAATAGCAGTGTAACCCTCATGAATATTAAATCTTTTCATAATGATCAGTGTTATTACCATGAATACTAAAATGTTACGAATTCATTGCAAATCATGCTCAGTGTGAAAAGTTGGCCTGTAACCAGAAAGTCTGAATTATACTTGGCAAATGCTTGAATCGATTTAAGTTATAAAAAGCAGGAAAAGGAAAATGGATAAAACGTTCGACCTTCAGCCTCAGAGGCCAAAGGGTGTTAGAAATCTTTCAAAAGAAAAGCAAGCTGCAATTTTCAAATATTTCATGGGAATGTTCGAATCTTTTTCAGAGTCCCCACATATGCCGAATTATATCCCAGCGAAGAAGAACCAGAGAAATGTTAGGCAGGAGAGACTGGGACATTCAATTATTAGTCTGTGGTTGTACTTAGATGGCACTAACTTGTACAGGTTGGTCCTACAGCGTGTCATGGGAGTGATTCTGGCCTTGGAAGAAATTTGTGAAAAATAATCATTTTATGACAGCGCCTGCAGTTTTAAACACAAAGCAACTTGTAGTGGTCATATTTCCCACTGAAGTGAGCGCCAGTATGTTCTGCCTCAATAACGGAAAGCCACATCTATAGGAAAACAAATGTAAGGAGTGCTTTTCATGGTTAACTGATCACAAGCCTTCAGCCATGTGTTTTTATATTTGTATGACATTCAAGCAAATAAAACAGAATGATTGATTCTCAAGACATTCCAAAAGCAGAGTAACAGACGGAGTTTCAGGCAAAGAGATCCTAATGAAAATCTGATGGGAAAGTGGATCTCTCTCGGGGGGATTCCGACTGAAAAATCTGGGGGCAATTTATAATGAACTGAAGCCTACATTTCATGAGTATTCCCTTAATAGCGTCACTTACAACTCTATTTACTGAGTAGGTCTCCCCATTCTTGTTGCGTGATCAGAAATCATAGGAACCACGCTTTAGAGTTCACATCAAAGCAAAGAGGTTCAACTCAAAATTATCTCTTTGGAAAACATGTTTGTAAATCCACAGATTATTTAGCATCGTTCAAAATTAGGAGCATGTTCAACATAGATTTTAAGTAGTGTAATTTTACCCCAAAACTAGTTTAAGGTCCATCTGAAATTTCAAGTATCCAAAAATATCCTCAAGATTTAGAGAAAGTTCTGATTGGTGGACAGATTTGAGCAGCTCACAAGTTCCTAAAACATTCTCTCACTGTCTTCGACAATAATTCTTTAAGGTGATGGAGAATACAGGACAGATGCTAATTTTGCTTCTGGGAATTTCTATGAAGTTATAGGATGGCACTGAAACTGCAAAACAGCAGGATTTAACTAAACAGAACATCAATCAGTAAAGAACAGTATGGCATGCCTGGAATCCATTCAGAATGTCCTCGGGGCAGATTCCAAGATATTTTTCCCCCTCTAAATTTTAAGTGTCATAAGCAATGTCTTACATTCTTCCAGTAATTTCTTAAATTATATAATCACAGCCAACCAAGTGGCTCCTGAGAGTTACTCGGCTAATGATCCACCAGTAAAAATGATTGGGCTCTTCAGAAGAATTACTTTGCATTCTTCTTGAATTCACCCAGATTCCTCCAGCGCCCTCTGCACCTCGTTGGTTTCAACAACACTTTCTCAACAGGGTCTGACGTCTTCAGAGTCTGAGGGACCCAGGTTAGAAGTACAGATAAAAATTCTTCATATGTTCCCAGAGAATCATGAATAATATTTCTAAGTTCAAAAATAGCTCCTACTTACTTAACAAGGCAAGCAAATTGAGTGAAATTTTAAAGCAATACCATGAAGAAAGAAAATTTTCAATATTCCAGTTTAAATGAAGTCAGATGAAAGAGCATGGTAAAATGAAAGAAAAAAAAGAATGTGGTTTTGATTCCTGGATCTTTCATGTAAAGGGAGTGATTGCTTTTCTAGGTCTCTGTGTCTTCATCTGTAAATTGGGAATAACTATGTATCTTGCAGGGTTACTGTTAGGATTAAATGAAAGAGTAGACTGTGACCGACACCAAAATATGGCTTAATAAACACTTATTTTCCCTAGGATTAGAATGTCTCTTCACAAATGTGATTCCTCTGTGTGTCTGCAGAGGCCTGGGGCAGAACTAGCCATTTTCAGGACATCTCCTGTTTATAAAGCCCACTCATTAAATGGTAGCATTTCTTCGTCATCGGAAATTGCAAAATACACGCAACAGATGCTCACTCAAAACAGCTCACATAAAGGAGGACAATTGGAAGGATGTGGGGAAAGTTTCAAAGGTGTCAGTGACCATGGCAGCTACCTAGCTTCTCTCTCTCTCTCTCTCTCTCTCTCTCTCTCTCTCTCAAGCCTACTGGTGTCTTCCCTACTTCCCTCTGCTTGCTGCCTTCCCTCACCTGCTTCTCTTTGAAGACCAGTTCTCTCTGCCTGTTGAGGCACGTGGCTGAAAATGCACCCCATGCCAGACCCGCTGCTACATGGTGTCTGCATTCAAGCATGCACCACCCTATGAAGACACACTGTCTTTGACAACAGACTCACACCACAGAAAATCTGGTCTGTCTCTGGCAAATCAGGTTTATCTCTGGTACAAGAGGGTGGGGCAAGAGTGGGAAACAGCAGAGGCAGTTGCACCATGAGGACCATGGCCCATCCTTTCTGCAAACACTGTAACTGGGGACAGTTCTAAAAAAAGGAAGAATGTACTAGGCAGGCACCCAGAGCAGACCTACTCCACTTCTCAACAAGATGTTACCTGCTTCTTATTTATCAAGAGCCTGGAGGCATCAGTGTAGCTGTGGCACTGTGCCGGGGGCCAGTGGGCATCCATGGCTGTCGTGGTTCTCAAAAACTAGGATCATGAGCAACATAGAAATTCAGGCCCTGAGCAATCATGGGAATTATCAACCGCTTCCACATTTAGAAAATGGTGCCAAGCTTGTTGTCTTTCCTATTTCTTCTCCCATGCATTATACATACTCTGGTCAACTCCCACACACAGGCCACACACAATCACCTCACTACACAGGTCTGCCAAAAACTCACTGTCCGTAACCAGTCTGCCCTTACTGCCTTACCTGTCCTTCTCACAGGTATTCTCTTCTTTCTCTCTTCTTTTTTTCCCACCTACTTTCCCTTGTAACATCCTCTCTCCTTCTTTCATTTCCTGGCCTGTTAGCCCTCAATTCCAGAACTAAGTTTGAGTCTATAAATAAAGCATATACTGGGTATATGGGTATATCATATTATATCATATAAGGGGTGTCAATATGTTTGACACTGAAATGCCTCTTACTTTATTTGTTCTAAATTGAGTTCACTCTGGTACTAAGCCCCTCACTCAGAGTTTTCATAAACTGAATCCCAGACATATTTAGGGAGGCCCTCCCCCTCTCTAGAGGATTATTTAATAGTCCCAAAGAGTGTATACAGTCCTTAACATTGGAGAAAGAGGCCTCTTGTCTTCAGACCATCATGACTATCTTTGAGATGTTCATTATCTCACACACACACACACACACACACACACACACACACAGGTCATCTAAAGGCAAGTGTTTCCCCACCTCTTGGCAAGCTCAGGCACAGCATCTTTTGCTATGGCTGGAACCTAGTGTATAGACTTTTCAGGCATTTATGCTGTCATTCCCATCTGAGGCACAGCCATCTCAGGATGGCAGTGAGGAAATCCATCTCTCTCCCTCCAAGGTCAAACTACATATCCTTCCTCCAGTCCTTGGAGGCCACCTCCTTTTCAAATAATCCATTCACTTAGTGAGTCTAGATTTTCAAAGCACAAAGAATTGGCGACCTCCCCCTGAGGGCAATAAATGTCCAGTTTCTGGGACTCTAAGCTCACTTGCTGTCTGGAAGGTAGAAAAGAGAAAAACACCTCTCATTTATTCTTTGACTCTCCTGTAACTGTGAGAACAAGACAGATATTAATACCACTTGCTTTAGCAACTCCCTATAAGTAAAACTTTTTAAATGAGTGTGCTTGAGGCCTCTTCCCAAGCTGTTGATTCCAAGGTCATTCTCCGAGAAACTGCAGGTGAGCATTTTGACCATCTATATAAGGGGTCATGGAAAGGAGATACTTCAGACTCTGGTGTTCTCAAGCAGCTAGAATGTAGAGGTGACCACACAGACTTCCTAGTCTGGCCTTCCATTTCTTTATCCGTTAAGTAGTAATAATACTTGTTATTATTAGCTGTTGCGAGGGTTAAATGGGGTGACATTTGAAAGGGTCATGCCAGAGGTACTGAAAGGTGTTATATGGAAAGTTTCTTTTTCTGTACAATGAGGGAGCCGCCTTCAGAGTGGACTCCAACCAATCAATAAGTCTTCCTTCAAAACAGAGTTTAAAACGCCCCCTCTTGAAGAGCAACAGCCTGGGGCGCCTGGGTGGTGCAGTCGGTTAAGCGTCCGACTTCAGCCAGGTCAGGATCTCGCAGTCCGTGAGTTCGAGCCCTGCGTCAGGCTCTGGGCTGATGGCTCAGAGGCTGGAACCTGTTTCCGATTCTGTGTCTCCCTCTCTCTCTGCCCCTCCCCCGTTCATGCTCTGTCTCTCTCTGTCCCCAAAAAAAATAATAATAAACGTTGAAAAAAAAATTTTAAAAATAAAAAAATAAAAAAAGAAGAGCAACAGCCTGCAAAGAATGCTAATCAGAGCGGAAAAAAAATAGCAAGCTGAAGACAAAAGACAAAGACCACTCAAGTGATCTCCACAGTTCAACAATAAAGCCTGGCAGCCCCCAGCGTTTGGGGAATTATATTATCCACCTGCCCCCTACCGTCTTCCCCACCTCTCATCAGAGCCAGCAAGGGCTCCAGAGGTGTGCTCCCAGGCCAGAATCTGGGAGCCAATGTCAAGCATGGAAGTATGTGAAGGGCTCTGATGTCATTCCTGGGGCAAAAGGAAACTCTTTTGTGTAAAGGTAGGTTTAGGAAGCAAGGAAAAATCCAGAAAGTAGAGTCCCTGGAGTTGCCAGAAAAGAACTGAAGGCAAAGAGATGTGTCTACAACATGAAATATGCACGACCAGGCTAGGACAAGAACGTGGAGCTAGGAAATACTCCTGTGCCAACCTGAGTAAGGCCAGATACACTCACTAGGAGAGTCCAGAGGTAAGGGTGGAGGAGACAGAACAGGGAGAGAAGTACTATGCAGGCCCCACAGATAAACACAAACCTTTGGGCAGTAACAGCAATTCCGGAAGTACTGATAAAATATAGCTAACATTTTTGTGTGCTGGGCATTATTTAAAGCATTTATTTGGCACGCCTGGGTGGCTCAGTTGGTTAAGTGTCCGACTTCAGCTCAGGTCATGATCTTGCAGTCCGTGAGTTCGAGCCCTGCGATGGGCTCTGTGCTGACAGCTCAGAGACTGGCGCCTGTTTCAGATTCTGTGTCTCCCTCTCGATCTCTGACCCTCCCCCACTCATGCTCTGTCTCTCTCTGTCTCAAAAATAAATAAACGTTAAAGCATTTATTTAATCTCACAACACCCTGTGAAGCAGTTCTATTGTTGTCTCCATTTTATGGCTGCAGAAACTGAGGCATCAGAACCTGCCAAGATGACACAGCTGAGACGTTGCAGAGCTGGGAGTGTCTTCAGGGTCCAAGCACTCCCATGGTTCTTATGAGATGCCAGGCACTCCTTGAGGTATCTTACATATGGTAACTTACAGCACCCTGTCCCATAGGCGCTCTTATGAATCAAGTATAAGTCTACATATATTGGTGCAAAAATACACTGATCTGATATGATACTTATTAAAGATTATCACCAAGAACTCTGTGAGGAGGAATCTGAGGCTCAAACCAGCCCCACTGCAGAGCACTTGTTCAATAGTTATTATATATAAGATAAATTCAGTAGATACATAGAACATATACATATATATACACCCACATATCTAAGGTAAACAGTAAATCCTTACAAAATTCTATCTGAGTTCTGAACATGTTTTAAAAACTAACTACACAAAAAGTAAAACAAAACAAAACAAAACAAAACAAAAAAACTACCCTATGATCCAGCAATCACACTACTAGGCATTTACCCAAAGGATACAAAAATACTGATTTGAAGGGAAATATGCACTCCTATATTTATTCCAGCATTAATTACAATTGAAAAATTATGGAAATAGTCAAAGTGTCCATCAATTGATGAATGGATAAAAAAGATATGGTTTACACACACACACACACACACACACACACGCTGGAATATTACTCAGCCATTAAAAAGAGTGAAATCTTGCCGTTTGCAATGACATGGATGCAGCTAGAATGTATTATGCTAAGAGAAATAAGTCAGTCAGAGAAAGACAAATACCAAGTGATTCCATTCATATGTGCAACTTAAGAAATAAAACAAAGAAACAAAAGGAAAAAAGAGAAAAAGAGGCAAGCCAAGAACAGACTCTTAACTCTAGAGAACAAACAGATGGTTAGTAGAGAAGAGTTGGGTGGGGGGATGGGTGAAATAGGTGATGAGGATTAAGGATGCACCTGTGATGAGCACGGGGTAGTGTATGGAAGTGCTGAGTCACAAGACTGTACACCTGAAACTAATATTGCACTGTATGTTAACTATACTGGAATTTAAATTAAAACCAAAAACACCACCACCACCACAACAACAACAATAACAACACACACACACCCACACACACACACACACACACACAGCACAGTATCTGAATCTGGCAGGAAAAAAGCAAACTAATAATTCTGGGGGGCTTAATTCTGTGTCAAGAGCAACTTTAGACCTTTCCCCCCGATTTAAATTGTTCATTACACAAAAGCATTATCTATTTAATCCAAATCTAAGAAATTTTCTTTCAAGACGAAGAACTAACCTTCCAAGGGACAAAAATTTAATGAAAAGAGGAATACTAATGAAATTAAGGTATTTGAAGAAAAATAGTTCTATGTTAAGGTATAGCTTAAAAGCAGTGGAGGAGAGAGACCGATGTGCCTTCATGGGAGTCTGCATCTGGCATCCCAGCACAAGGAACATCTCGCAAGGCATACCATGGCCAGAGAGACAGAGGACCACACAGGCAATGGTCCAGAGCAGGAGAGCCATTAGTAAATGTCAGTAGGGGAGCCGAGCATTGCTGACACAGATCTGGGGTACCCGCCTGGACTGGCATGCATAGACCTTCACATTGTCAAGCATGTGCAGAAGAGAAAAAACAGAGATCAGAGATAACAGAGTGATGTTCAGAAAAATGGAAATGGAAGGACATTTCTGCAGCAGAACAATAATGTGCCCTGAGAGCTCAAACTTTGCGTTTTCAGACTCAAATTTCAAAAAGGATATGGCCATCTTTTCAGCTGAGCTGATGGTGAATAATTATATCCTGTCTACATTTCTTCTCAAATTAGATGAATTTTAAAATATTATGCTGACAGGCAGGTTTCATAGCCATCCTAATTCAAATATTTTGATAAAGAATTTCTTTTGTACATCATTAGTGCTTCACTGGCTCCTCTTTCTTATGTGGTATGGACTCTGAGGGAAGGGAAGTTAATGTTGAAGCCCATCATTTGACCTCCCAAGTAGCCATGTAAAGAATACCTTTGCTAGGTCAACTGTAAAAATAATATATTTTTTCCTTGCCTTTCTGTTGTTAAATAAAGTGAGGGGCCTCGCAAGGAGGCAAATGGCTTCAGACAGCCTCTTGTGTGTAGAATCCAGGCAGGTTAGCAAAAAAGCCAGTTGCACATCTGGGTTTGAAGCCATCATTGAACTAGCATTGATGTGAATCCTGGTCCCATCGCTGGACTAGAATTGATGTCCTTGGGGAACTGCCTGCCTTCTGTAAGCTTCTCCTTCCCCTGCTGCAAAACAAGTGAAGCTACATCTACCTTGTTGTGGCTTGGCAAGCTTCTAAACCTAAAGATAGGTAAGTGCAATTTTCACTGTTGCCAGAAGGTTTAGCTGGGGATCATATGACCAAACTTGTCAATAAACACACATTTCATGAAAACTGTGTCTATTAATTCTAATGCCAGCAACCAAAAGATGAAAAGGAGGGGTTGCTAGGGTTCCTCAGTGGCCCAGTCGGTTAAGTATCTGGCTCTTGATTTTGGCTCAGATCATGATCTCACAGTTCTGGGGCTCAAGCCCCATGTCGGGCCCTGTGCGGACAGTGCAGAGCCTGTTTGGGATTCTCTTTCTCTCCCTCCCCCTCTCTTGCCCTCCTGGCTCTCTTTCTGTCTCAAAACAATAAACTTAAAAAAAAAATAGAAACAGGGGCACCCAGGTGGCTCAGTTGGTTAAGTGTCTGACTTTGGCTCACGTCATGATCTCAGGGTTGGTGATTTCAGGCCCCACATCAGGCCCTGTGCTGACAGCTCCAAGCCTGAAGCCTGCTTTGGATTCTGTGTCTCCCTCTCTCTCTGCCCCTCCCCCACTCATGCTCTGTCTCTCTCTCTCTCTCTCTCTAAAATAAAATTTAAAAATGTTTTAAGAAAGAAAAAAAAAGGAGGGGCTGCTTTAATAATAATGTTTTTCTTGGCATTTATTTATTACTTAATCTTTAAAATCTAATATTCTAATTCCTACAACTGTAATGGTAAAATATTATCCCCTATTTTGAAAAATGATAAAGTACATAAAAGTCTGTGTAAAAATTCTGTGCACATCTGAGGACTCACAGGAATAGACATTTGACAAAATCTGCTTGCACCTAACAAACCTTCATTTCATGCAGACAACTAGATATGCTCTCTTAAGAGTTTGATTTTTGGATTTAGGTGATGCATCTGAAAGAATGAGGCTGTTAATTGGATTTACAATGAATTCTATGAATAAATAAGTATACAGCATTAATATTTTATTAATAATTATTAAAATATGTTGGAAAGGCACATATTATACTAGATGTTTAGTAATATATGTAAAGTATCTAGTACAGCATCGTCATAAAGCAAACACTCAGAAAATGATAGCTGGTCTTAGCAAATATCCTGTAGAAAATAAGAATATAGTTAGAATAAACTAGAGAAGTTCCGGTGTGTTCTTTTGGAACATACCTTGCCAAAACCAAGCCAACATTGTCTGCCTTTTACAAACTATAGCATCCTACATTCTAGAAGAAATCACTTTATTTCAATATGGGGATATTTAACTTTTAAATAGTTATTAGTTGACTTTTGTCAACTGTGGTTATTTTTAAGTCCCTAATTTTCTATTCAGGCAACCATGATTTTTTTAAATATTTCAATCAGTATATACTAGTGTATTTTCATTGGCTTCACCAATCTATTAAAAACATCTGAATCTATTATTCTGTTACTAAAAACATCACTCCACCTATGACAATCTATTTTTGTTATACAGCATACACCACATTGTCCGTTCTTGTTTTTCTGAATGCATCAACTGGATAGAATTCATGGCTGCAAATTTCTAAATCACAGTCCTCCACCTTTCACATTCAATAAATCTCTTGTTTCACTTAATCAAAAATTATATCCTCCTCTTCTAGGGCAATACATGGAGGCTTAATGCCATATGAAATCTATGTATCTGTTAAATCTTGTTTTTCATTCATCTTGCTCGAATATTTATGGCCTTCTGAACTTAGAGCTCAGAAGGATAGTGGTGGCTTACATTTCCATATGGAATCTGCATTTATTCCCTCTCCCTTTTGAGACACCATCATACTGATTCTGGAAAAACAAAAACAGATAAACCCAAAAGCACAAAGGGAATGACAATGTAATTCACCAGTAAGCAAGGGATCTCAAAATTTCTGTAAGACAAAAAAACGGATGAGTCTGAACACTAATGGAGAAAGATGGAGAAAACCGTAACTAAGAATACTAATGAAGTAGACTGCACTCAATAAAAGAAAACAGGTCTGCCCTAGAACACTCAGGATCACCAGGTATGGCAGAGGACAGATTTAAAGAATAGGCTTGAAATGAGGATTCACTGAAAGTCTACAGATGGAACAGTCAACACTCTCCCTCTCACCTACTCCCATGCAGAACACTCTAAAGTGAGATATTTATCTTCCAGGGGGAAAAAAGGCATCCTCTGGATATGGTGAATAAATTATCTGTGAGGAAGTAGAGCAGTCAGTATAGCAACTAGCACCCCTGAGCAAATTGCTCATCATGCTGGCATTAAGGAATCTCAATGCATCATCTTTGCTTTTCTAACCCCTTAACATAACCGACTCCTTCCCCTTCACCAAGTTCCACCCACATACACAAGGCTCGCAGTCCGTTTTTTAATCCCACCAATGATGGCATTGAAGACAGCTAAAACCAGCAATATAATGACATTAGGCAAAAATGACTGAAGATGAACCAGAATAATTCAGGGAGAGAGGAAAAGAGAGAGAAAGAGAAAGAACAAAACTACTTCTGGTTAGTGTTCCCACAGAGGATGACAGAGAAGATATGGCAAACATAAACCAAGAAGAGGAGGCTATGAAAACAGTACAAAGGCCAAAAAAAAAAACAAAAACAAAAAAAAAACCTCTTAGAAATCCCAAAATTGTCAAATTTAAAAAAAAATGACACATTATAATATTAAATCAAGCAAATTTCTCAGAGTGTAGGACAAAGAGATTGAGATAGAAGACATTGTTATGCCTTGACAAAATAATATACATTTTTATTTATTTTCAATTTTTAGAATCAACTTGCACACAAACTGGGGAATACTTTGCTATGACTACTGATCAGAATGTATGTATTCTCAACCCTGCCAGTGTAAGAGGAAAGCTGTAACTGACCAAGGATAGAATGAGATGAAAGGCAGTGGAGGAAAGCATGGGAACATTGATGTCATTATCCTCACAGTGGGTAGTGAGTAAATACTGTCCATTATGATGCAAGAGGAAGTGGTGGCTAATTACTGCTGGGAGTTGAAAAACTGACCAGTGAAGAAACTAGGAGTGGATAGAAATGGGGAGAAGGACGTAGAGGCCAGTATTACTAAGCTAACTCTTTGTACATCATAATAGAACACTGATAAGTCAAGAAAGATAAATTAAGAAACAGCAATGTGACAATTTTATATGAAGAAATGGAGAAAAATACATGAATAGACAAAAGCAAAGACAATGATAAGTAGTTGACTCTTACAAGTGAGACTGGAGTGAGGAAATTACCAGAAGCCAAGAATTATTGCTTTTCATTCTAAGTGTTTCTATACTATTTGACTCTTTAAACCATGAGCATTAAATAAAATTAACTTTAATGCATTGTTAGAAAGACAAAACAGCGTCTATCTACCTCAATCCCAAACCAATTGAGAGGCTGTCTGTGCCTTTTGTATTTCTTTGGTGGATGCTCAACATTGATGCATTTCAGAATCAGGGGGGTCATTTTCCAGCCATTGCAAACTTCCTTAAAGCCCATATTTACCCGTTTGATACTGCAATCTATCTTCAAACTAAAGACAAAGAGGTAGACAGAAATGAGCAGAAATAGTTTCATCTGACCTGCAGAGTCTGATACACTCAGGAAGGATTTCAGCATTTAGCCTTTGAAAATATGCTAAGTTCATCACAAATGAAGTAACCTCTTGATTACTTAGAATCCTTATCCAGAAATGCTGTGGGTCCCACTACCATTGTGACTCTTGCTTTGCCTCATTTCACCACACAAGGAGAGAAGAAACACACATATACACAGCTCACTCTGTTTCTGATCTAGTGGAAAAATTTAGTTTCCAAGCATGCCCAGTATAGATTCACATCAATTCCCCTGGACTTAAGTTAGAAAGGTAACAGTGTAGAACTATGAGGTATTTTTTTTCTGCTTCTTTGTATCTTTTGATATTTTCTTGATTTTGCAAAAGGGAGACATATTACTTTCAGTAGATGAAAAGAGAATAAAAGCTCTCAGGGAGTAGGGGGAGATCAGGAATGAGAACTTGAAAGACCTCAATTATCAAATAAAGGGAGATACATTTCAATTCCACCTGATGCACTAATGGGGTGAGGAAGGAGGTGCATACATTTTGATTTTTACTTGCATGGTGGGACAGCTTCCTAAAAGAAACTCTGGTCAAAGAGCCCTATGCCAACTTTCCTCTTCACTGACTTCAGAAACTGCTAAAATATCTCGTGCCATAATTTTCCTCCTTGTTTTCACACAGTTCTATGTGAGTAAATTCATTTTTTTTATTCACTGTGTATATTGGGTTTATTTGTTTACACATTATAAAGCTAATACATGCTCCATACAAAAATAGTAGAAAATACTGAAATGCACATTTAATTTTGCAATCTGCTTAGCAACTTATTGTGAACATTTTTACTTCAGTAAATATATTTCTCCCAAAATTGTTTATTGATCACAAAATATTCCATCTGGTACCCGTTTTACACTTTTCTTAATCTTTTATTGTTGGACATTTCAAGTGTTTCTAGTTTCTGACCATGATCAATAATGCATTGGTGAATATCTTTATACATACATCTTTGTACACATCTCTGAGAATTACTTCAGAGAAGATCACTAAATATGAAGCTAGTAGATCAAAGGCAATATTTTTAAGTCTTCCATCAAATTTATTACTTAAAATCTATTTAATTCATTAAAATTCATTTTAATCCACATCTTTCATTTTAACCCACATCATCTCATCCTTTTAGGATCTGCTCTTATTAAATACAGCATTTTCAGATCTAGAAAAAAAAAGCCTTGAAATGAATATACCAAAATGTCTGTATTTGATTTGACTCTGGGTAATGAGATTATGGATAATTTTACTATTTGTCTTTTACAGAATTTCTCAAATTTTCTCTATGATCACATATTACTTCTTTTAATTTAAATTTGTTAACTTTTATTTTTTATTATTTTTTAAAAAGCTTTTTAAAAGTTTATTTATTTTGAGAGAGAGAGAAAAAGTTTATTTATTTTGAGAGAGAGAGAGAAGGTGCAAGTGAGAGAGGGGCAGAGTGAGAGGAGAGAGCTAGAACACCAAGAAGGCTCTGGACTGTTGGCACGGAGCAAGACTCAAACTCACAAGCCATGATCATGACCTGAGCTGAAGTCAGATGCTTAACCAACTGAACCACCCAGGCAGCCAATTTGTCAACTTTTAAAATCTAAAATGTCAGCATTAATATGTATAGTTTATACACACCTGCTTCCATGCCAACTTCCCCTTTTGTCTTCATCTAAGGTGCCCATGGACCTTGGAGAAGATGACATTCAATCCTCTGAAGTTGAAGAAGTGAAAGCTCCTTATCCAATGGGAACAAATCCACAGGCCTGGCTCTGTCAGATTTTCTAACTCAGACATAGAGACTGTCACTACTAACTGGTAGGCTCTGGGGCTATAAAGTCATCTAGAGAAGGCATCATGCTAAGCGAAGTAAGTCAAACAGAGAAAAACAAATACTGTATGATCTAACTTATATGTGGAGCATATTGTTTTAAAAACCTCATATTTTGAGAACAGACTGGTAGTTGCCAGAAGCAGGGATGGGTGACAAAATGTGTGAAAAGGGTAAAAAAGTACAAGCTTCCAGCTATAAAATAAATAAGTCCTATATTGCATATTTGAAAGTTGTTAAGGAAGAAAATCTTAAAAGTTATTATAATAATAAAACAATTCTACAACTATGTATAGTGACAGATGTTGGCTGACTTATTGTGGTGACCATTTCACAATATCTACAAATATTGAATCATTATGTTGCATACCTGAAACTAATGTTATGTCAATTATTGCTCAATAAAAAAAAAAAGTCATACAGCTCAAGAGCCAGAGTCCACTACTCAGCTGACTAAAGCCTTGTACATGCCTCAGATGTGGGACAGCGACACCCAGAAGTAACAGAGGGAGCCAACCTGCAGGGAGATATGGAGGTACATGCCTGGAAAGGCAGAAACATGACTGTGTGTCCTCAGAAAGATACAGAGAAAGATACCATGGTTCCTGATTTCTAGATCTCACTCCTGTCTCTGTGAATCCTGGATCAATTTCTTTTCCATCATGTATGATATTTATGAGATAGCCAGTTGTAGTCTTAACAACAACAAAAAGCATATATATATGTACATCTATATACACACACATACCTACATACATATATATCTAGATGAGTTTGTGTTCTTTGAGATTACTGCCTACTTGAGCAACATATGACAATTAACTTCATATTAAGTTTGGTGTGAGGACATTGACATTCTAAACCTGAAAGTGCAAAAAGAGAGCCCACGCACATCATTCCAGCCTCAACATAGACAAACGTTTATATATGGGGAGGTTTCACATAAAATCTGAATCTTTATCTTCTTTTGAAAATATTGCATAGACTGAGCATCACTGTGTCCCAGTTTTCTGGGAAGCCTAAACTGGCTGGAAATGAGCAGCTGCTGACACTGTAGTCACCTGCAGCTCACATTCACCTGTTCAGGCATCTTTCCTGGCCGGCTATGTTTCTTTCCTGTATCGTTTAGCACCCCCCCCCCATAGGAGTGAAAGTTCCCCACCCCCTATTCTAAAAGATCTACTCTGAATGTCTCCCTCTCCTTTGTCTGCTTCTGAAGGTCTGATTCCTGAGTTCTTTATAAGAGATTACATGCAATGCTCACTCCATCTCCTGGATTCTCACCAAAGCCTCACTTTTAACTAAAGTTAATGGCTTGTCATTAAAGGGTGGTGTTGGTGACTGAGGAATCAGGCATTTCATCTGCCTCAGCAGTACATCTGTGGCAAAGGATAAAAGCCAGAAAAATCAAAACTTCCTCATTTCTCCAGAAAACCTTCCCTTTTCTAAATTAGAAACATCCATTTTGGAAAAAAAAAAAAAAAATATATATATATATATATATATATATATATATCTGCAGATTCTTTGACACCACATCATTATCCCAAACCCAAACACAAGCCATGAGGCTGAAGGATCTGATGAAGGATCTGATCTGAATATTAAAATTATTCAGCTCCAATTATGAGATTGCCTGGTTTACAGAAGTGATTAAATGGTGTTCATTTGGGGGTCCTGAAAAACTGTTGTGAAGAAGCAAACAAGGAATCATGGTATTTCACTTTGGATGGGAGCAATGCATGCCAGCTTTGAGCACCTGCTGACGCCCAATTCTTCTTCACCTTTTAGTAAGCCTTGGAATAACTCAAGGGCAATAAAGATAACTAAGTGGGGCCACAAAGGAGATCTTAATCTCCAAAGTCTTGAAAATCTGAGGTCCTCGGCATTTGCTAAACCTCAGAGGAAATGTTTTTGATAAGAGTTCATGCTTTCGGAAAACTATTTGTAAAGAAGCAGAATGTGTTTTCTTTTACCCTTAATTTTTTGAAAGCTTTTGACATGAATCATTAAAATTTTTCAAAATGAGCCCAATCCCAGGTGAACTAACATATATAAATAAAGTCTTTGCTCATGAGATCTGAATGATTTTTTTCTTTTTTTTTAATTTTTTTAATGTTTTTTATTTATTTTTGAGACAGAAACAGAGCATGAGCAGGGGAGGGGCAGAGAGAGAGTGAGACCAGAATCTGAAGCAGGCTGCAGGCTCTGAGCTGTGAGCACAGAGCCCAACACGGGGCTCAAACTCAAGCACCATGATATCATGACGTGAGCCGAAGTCAGACGCTTAACCAACTGAGCCACCCAGGCGCCCCTGAATGAATTTTTTCAACTTACCACTTCAGGGCAGGAGATCAAACCAAGAATTGAACAAATTTCAGGCTAATGAAGAATGTCCCACCTTTTCTCTAGAAGACCAGACTTGTAGGAGACAGAAGGGAAAGGCATCAACTATAACACTGCTTTCCATTTATCAAGATAACATATTTCTCTGCAGAAATATTCCAAATTGTGCATTTCAAACACTAAGTCAAATTAGGGGTTCAGCCAAGCTCTGACCACAGTCAATATTAGCCAACCATTGACCAAGTTATTTTAATTTTTAATAATAAAAAATAGAATAGAACAATAATAAGTAGAACCAAATGTATAATTATAAAACAGAATAGATACATTTATCCAATTCACCATTCTTCAAGTTTCAAATGGACACAAGGAAACACTGATGAGCTGATTCAGCAATGAACTGTCATTCTCCAACAAGAATATTGAATGTTAACATACTTGACTTGAGACTGCAATTAAATGTACATCTAAAAGGCACTGCATGAGAATCTGGAGGGAATCCAACCCTTTCATTCTACTGTAATGTCAGACAGTCTACAGCCACCTTAACATTACACACTGAATATGAAATGTCTGCTTGTATTCATCACTACAGAGATTTGCAGAGAGCTTTAAATTATAACCCCTTGTGAATAACCACAGGCTTGTTGCTATGTATTTGTTTCATTTTTAGCAAACTGAGAAATAAGGGACTCCAGCAGACAAGGAATAATAGTCAGGAGCCCCCTGGGATATGACCCTGTGATCTCTGCCAGGTTCCGACTTTAGATTATCCAAGAAAATTTCAGGCTTCAGTTCAGGTCTCCATTGAGGTCTGAACCCCAGTACCCCCAGCCTCATTCCACAAAGAAAGATATTGCTATCCTCAGGAGGAAACACTTGTGACAAAATGTCAGGTATATTTTATTAATAGTAATGACCCTGGTCATGAGAAGGTGATTAAACCAGTTCCTGATTTGCTGGTTTGCTAGGAAATAATCTTAACTGACAAAACAAAGTGGTATTTTTTAGAAATATATATACCACTGTTTCTTCCCGAGCCATACTCCTCACATATGAAATATCAGATCTCAGAGGGAAATTAAATCATAAAATGCTGTAATGTCTCATTTAACAGATACAGTCAGAGAGCACTAAGTTACAGGTGAATGAATTTTCCAAATAACTTGAAATTTACCCCATTAAGCATCAACTTCTTAAAAGTTTAACAGGTAGATAAATAAAGTATATGTGATACAAATGTATATAAGTTATAATTTTACAGTGTACCATATAAATTATGTTTTATATATTAAATATATGAGTCTTTTTTTGCCTTTTAAAACAAACGGCATTGAACACGTACGCTTCTTTTTTTTTTTTTAATTTTTTTTTCAACGTTTTTATTTTTATTTTTGGGACAGAGAGAGACAGAGCATGAACGGGGGAGGGGCAGAGAGAGAGGGAGACACAGAATGGGAAGCAGGCTCCAGGCTCTGAGCCATCAGCCCAGAGCCTGACGCGGGGCTCGAACTCACGGACCGCGAGATCGTGACCTGGCTGAAGTCGGACGCTTAACCGACTGCGCCACCCAGGCGCCCCCACCTACGCTTCTTAATAACACAGATCCTTAATCAAGAAAATGTGTGCATATGTTAATCTAAGATTATTAGTATTAACTAAGATTATTAGTATCCTAATATTGCTATATATTTTGATTTGGCTTTTTATAATTTTTCAGTCTCCTTTTCAATTTCAGCTGTTTGGTATCATTTCAGGTTGATAATTCTATAGTCTTTCTCAGCTACCCAAAATCCCTCTTACTCTAATTCCTTATTTCTAATTTGCTCTGGACAAATGGATTAGATTTTTAGAAGTGTGTGTGTGTGTGTGTGTGTGTGAGAGAGAGAGAGAGATGACTGTAGCCAGCCTTTAAAGACTCCCATAAGAGTACAGTGCAGGATCTCAAGTTACTGGAAACTACAGCCACATTTTTGACTTCTCAGACTGGCTCTTAGCTAACTTCTCAGTAGTTGATGTGGCTGGTTAGGTGACATCCTGATAAATGAGGTATTAATGAAGCATGATATTATATAAATTCTTTTCAATTGAAGGCTTAAGGAAACAATTCAAGTTTCAAGACTAACTTATTTCCATCCCCAAATTATGCAACCTTGGTGTGCAATGTAAATAAGATATTATTGAGTATAAAGCATAATTTAACGCTTAAAGAGCAAAGTAGTAATTTGGGATCACAAATGTTTGGGGAGAGAAATAAAAGGCAGCATATTAACGAACATTCTTCTGATGAATCTTCAAAGAATTATACCAGTCACGCACTTCAAAGTCCCAGGTTTAACTTGTTCACTTGTTCAAGCATGCCTGGGGCCCTTGCTGGAGATTCTTCTGAAAGTCAAAAGAAGGGCAATACCTCGTTGTGTTTTTAAAGTCTCCTAGAGGGCTGAAAACCACAGGGACTAACCCCTCTGGATTATTACCGCCCCCCTCCCAAGTACTGCTTTCCTATTTTAATATTAATATTCACCCTCAACTCTCCTGTTCTCTTCTTCCTCTATTTCTCTTTTCTCTTTTGTCCTGCCCCACCCAATAGACTTGGCAAAGGCTCCAGTGCTCTTTTCAAGAAGTGTGAGATCTTCCGGTTTTTCTAAGGCACTAATACATGCTCTAAACTTACTTTGCTCAAAATGAACATCTACCAACATTCTGTGCTTTCCCATCCATGTTGCTCTTTATTTATTTATTTCCTCCTGCCTCATATTATAGCTAACTGTTTTTTACTTGCCTATATTCCCACTAAATTCTAAGCTTCT
Source organism: Prionailurus viverrinus (assembly GCF_022837055.1). NCBI lineage: Eukaryota > Metazoa > Chordata > Mammalia > Carnivora > Felidae > Prionailurus > Prionailurus viverrinus. The sequence goes on along the minus strand of NC_062571.1, from coordinate 23,371,789 downwards.
TGAGGATGAAGATTATTCCCTAGTCACCTTGATATCTAATGCCTAGTCAACAGGGGGCAGTAGCTCTGTAGACATATACATATAATGTATATTTAATTAAATTGATGTTATTTATACCCAATAAGGAGAAGGAAAATATACTACATTTATATGTGTTGTTTTCAAAGCACTTCTACATTCATGGTCTTAATTTAAACATATAGCAAGCCAATGGTTTAAATGAATCCAAAATACTCATTTATTATTTTGCCTCCCCAGCATTCATTTACTTTTCTTATGATACTAGCACTCTGATTTTCCCTCATGAAGGATTCCTACACTTATTCTATTCCAAGTGATACAGGTGGCACTAACTCCAGTCCTGGCTCTACACATGGTCATGTGATAGATGCCGGGCCTATCAGGGCACAACATCCCCCAGACTCTGGTGATTGATTCAAGAATAAGCACTTGCCAAAAGAGACAGAGAGAGAGAGAGAGAGAGAGAGAGAGAAGAAAGAAAGAAAGAGGGAAAGGAAGGAAGAGAGAGAGGAAGAAAGTAAGGATTAAAGAAAGGGAGAGGGGGGGAAAGAGAGGGGAAGGAGGGAGGAACAGGAAGGAAGGTAGAAAGAAAGAAGGAAAGGGAGAGAGAAAGAAAGAGGGAGGAAGGAAGAAAGGAAGGAAGGGAAAAACCTGAATTCTGAGGCTTCTGTGAAATTGTTAGGAAACCAAAATAACTTATTTTTGAAGAAGTTTCTGTGACATTAGGATGTAAATTAATTTGATATTACAAGGGAAGGACATTACAAAGACACCAGAACTGAGAAAAAGAGAAAAAATATTGACTCTTTTTTAAAATTTTTTTTTTCAACGTTTATTTTATTTTTGGGACAGAGAGAGACAGAGCATGAACGGGGGAGGGGCAGCGAGAGAGGGAGACACAGAATCGGAAACAGGCTCCAGGCTCTGAGCCATCAGCCCAGAGCCCGACGCGGGGCTCGAACTCCCGGACCGCGAGATCGTGACCTGGCTGAAGTCGGACGCTTAACCGACTGCGCCACCCAGGCGCCCCGAAAAAATATTGACTCTTAATGACATCTTTTGAACCCCTGGATCCAGCCAACACCTAAAGCCTACATAAAAGAGTTTTGGTAAGTGAACCAATAAGAAAAGGTTATGTACAGCAAAACAATCAACAAAAGGTAATTACAGATTGAGAGAAAATGTTTGCAAACTATATATCTGATAAGGGGTTAATAACCAAAATATACAAAGAATTCCTACAACACAACAGCAATCAATCAATAAATAAAATAACCTAATTAAAAAATTAGCTAAATACCTGAATATGCATTTTTCTAAAAAAGACATATGAATGGCTGACAGGTACATGGAAAGGTGCTCAATATCAATAATCAACAGGGAAATGCAAATCAAAATCACAATGAGATATCACTTCACACCTGTTAAAATGGCAATTGTCAAAAAGACAAAAGATGGCAAATATTGGCAAGAGTGTGGATAAAAAGGAAATCCTTGTACAGTATCCGTGGGAATGTAAATTGGTACAATCATTATGGAAAATAGTATGGAGGCTCCTCCACAAGTTAAAAATAGAACTGCCATATTACCAAACAGTCCCACTTCTGGGTATATATTCAAAGGAAATGAAAACAGGATATCCAAGAGATATCTGCACTCTCATGTTTACTGCATCATTATTCACAATAGCTAATATATGGGAGCAAAGTATCCATCTATGAATGAATGAATAAAAAGATGTGATATATGTACCATATACACATAAGAATATTTTTCAGCCATAAAAAAGGGAGATCCTGCCATTTGTGACAACATGGATGAACCTGGAATACATTATGCTAAATTAAATAAGCCAGACACAGAAAGACAAATACTGTGTAATCTCACTTACAGGCAAAATCTAAAAAAGTTGAAATCATACAACTCATAGCAGAATGGTGGTTGACAGGGATGAGGGGGTGGGGGAAATTGGGAGAGATGTTGGTCAAAGGATACAAACTTTCAGTTAGAGTAAGTTCTGGGGAATCTAATGTACAACATGGTAACTATAGTTAACAATACTGTATTTGAAATTTACTAAGAGTAGATCTCAAATGGAGAGCACTTGTTATGATGAGCACTGGGTGTTATATGTAAGTGATGAATCATTAAATTCTACTCCTGAAACTAATGTTAACTAGAATTTAAATAAAATTTGAAAGAAAAAAAAAGTAGATCTTAAGTGTTCTCACCACACACACACACAAATGATAACTATGTGAAGTGATGGATATGTTAATTAGCATGACTATGGTATGGATATGTATATTAAATCATCACATTTTACTACTAACACATCACACAACCTAAATATATATAATTTTTATTTGTCAATAATACTTCAATAAAGCTGGAGGTGAAAAAAGCCATTTGAATACATTTTTTTTCCATTTTAAATAAGAAAAAGTCCTGACTAGCCTAAAGATTAATATCAATGAGGGTTAAGGTTGTTATATAACCTACCTCTGACTCATGGAAGTTAAGCTGAAGAAGGTTTGGGGGACCATGATAGTTCTCCCTCTGCTACCATGCTCCCCATACCATTATTCCACCTCAATGCAGTGTCATAAAATACCAACATCCCAATGGCAACACTTAGGAAGAGTCAGGAAACTACTTCAAAATAAATTACTCAATTTTTTTTAAAGTACATTGTTGCTACAAATTTATTTTATACAGTTCAGATAAATTTACCAAATATTGACAGCTTTCACAATTTTACTCATCCACAGTATGAGTGAATATAATCACCAATATTCCCCACACTGTTTTTCCCCCTCTTGGTACCAAATAGATTTGCTATTGCCTTCCAGATTCAGGTAAGTCCCTATGCCATGTGACAAGAATAGAAATTACTCAAGCAGAATACATTTTTTAAATGTCATGAACTAGGACAAAGAAATGAAACAGATCAAAACTTGTCTATGTGGTCTGACTAAATAATTCAACAGCAGATGGTTCTGGAAATTCGGACAGCTCTCAGTAGTTAGAGTTTAAGATCTCAGCCCCAGGCAGAAGGAGGCTTGCTTCAGCTGTTTCAATAATGCCTACCCATTTTCAGCCCACAATATTGGTCACTGTGTGCTCACCTGGCTTCTCCCATAAAACAGAACTTAAAATAAGGGGAAAGGAAAATAAACCTGGAGCTCATGTGAAGTATTGGCTGGTAACTGCTGCTGATAGGAAGGAATAGGATCTGTCCCTCTACTGGGTAAAATGTCAAGGTCAGGGTGGTCAATTCTCACATACATATGAAGATGAAAAGGTCATCAAGCTTTGGGGATTAATTTTGTTTGGTTTTCCATTTGTCCATACACACACACACATTCAACCTTCATTATTTGCAGATTCTTTATTTGCAAATTTGCCTACCTGCAAAAAAATTGTTATCCCAAAATCAATACCAATGATGTTTTGTGAACATGTGCAGACATGAATGGAGTCTACAAAAAATGTCAGCCACACATGTTCCCAACTGAGGTAAACAAGGTGATGCCCTGCCTTATTTCAGCTGCCTATTATAAAAAAGTATCCTTTTCACAGTCCATGTAGGGCCATGTTTTCCACATTTTTGTGTTTTTGCTGATGATTTCACTGGTTAAAAACGGCCCCCAAGCGTAATGCTGAAGTGCCATACACTGTTCCAAAGCACAAAACAGTGTGATGTGCCTTATGGAAAATAGACATGTGTTAGGCAAGCTTTGTTCAGGTAAGAGTTATCGTGTTATTGGCTATGAATTCAATGTCAATGGGCCAAGAATATATATTAAATAAACTGTCACATAAAACAAGGTTATGTATGGATCAGTTAATGATGATGTTGTGACCAGAGCCTCATAGGAGTCTAACCCTGTATTTTCCCTAGAAGTAATGGTTCAGTGACTTTGCAAAACATAACTAGTGTGAATAATGAGTCTTAACCATTAAAATGCTGTTAATTGACATTGTGTACAGACAGACCTTCATTTATACAGCCATTTTTTAGGGGAAGGGCTACATGACCCTTCCTGTATTCAAACTGAAGGTCCAGAGATAGAGTCGTGGTGAGAACATTCGGGGCCTGCTCCACCCAGTCCCAGCAGGCAGGAAGGTTATAAATCCCCTGTGTGGGACAACCTTACAGTGGACATGGAAGATGAAAGAGCTGACTTTGAGCCAATTAGTCACTGCTTCTCTCATGAGTCCCAGTTATGATATTCATGGAGGAACCATGGAAACTGCTTACCTGAGAAACAGCAAAACAAGGTACAACTACTAACTAATGCCATGATCCCTTTCTCCAAACATGGACATAACTTTAGAATCTGCCTCACCACAAGTGGCAATTATGGTGGCAATCTTTGTGTTTGCTCCCTACATCCCAAGTTTAAGCAAGGCATTGATTTTTCTATCAAAGTCTAACAGGTTGTAGCCATAGTGACCAGTTCTAATGTCAGCATCATTGGCCACAAACACACATGGCATACCTTCCAGGTAAAACGTGATGCAAGATAGTTTGAGAAAAATACAAAAAAGTTCAAGGTAAGGTTGTTACCTTTGAAAATCTAATGATAAAAGGAAAAAAAAAGCTTAACATTCCAATTTAAAGCTTTTGAGGACCTTAATTAATTTGACATTTCTATTAACTAACTCAGAATTCCTTTCAAAATCATGCAATGAGCAGTGGTAGGTCCAATGTCATGGCTCAGGCTTAAAGTATTAGCATATGAGCCTTTTGGAATAGGACATACTATTTTACTTTTTGTTTGTTTGTTTACTCCTCTTTCAGTGGCAATTTTATGCCATGCACATAATTGGAGCTCAATAAATATCTCCTGAATTAAATAGAAGGTACCTGGCTGGTTATTTGCTGATATCTTCCTAACCTAAAGCCCTGTCCTTAGACAAGGACAGTTATGGATCTTACTCTTTTTTAGAGTGTTTTCCATAATGGCTATTTCCAAATTGTTCAGGATGCTAAAGGAAAACAGATCTACCGAGCAAATGTCCCCTGAATGTGGCATGAATATGGCAGAAGGGATGCACGAGGAAGGAGAGAGAGATAGGGTGCTGGTAAGGAGAGAAAGGTTGAGAGACAAGCACCAAAGCTTTATTAGGTCCTAGAAACACGGCAACTAGTATAAGAGTGCAGGAACCAGGACTTCTAGTTAAATATCGTGCACTGAACGTATACATTTAGTTTCATTCCCTCTCAAAACCTATTAATACAATAACAAATTATAAACACACAAGCCCAGCAGTTCATGAATTTCACTCATGCTCACAAACTTTAAAACCAGATTTAGTTCCTTGGTCCTCACTAGGGAGAGGAAAACCAAGGTTACCAAAAATATAAAGAAATTCTCCACAATGAAAGAAAATGGAGAAACACATTAAAAACGACAGAGATGAGGGGCGCCTAGGTGGCTCAGTCAGTTAAGCATTGGCCTGCAGTGCAGGTCATGATCTCATAGTTCGTGAGTTCAAGTTCTGCATCAGGCTCTGTGCTAAAAGCTGCTTTAGATCCTCTGTCCCTCTCTCTCTGCCCCTCCTCCACTCTCTCTCAAAAAAATAAACATTATAAGAAAACAACAAAAAGGAAAAGTTACAAAAATATTATCAGAAGATAACTTACAAAACTATTATGACAGCATCAGCAATAATACTGAATATTGCATACATCAAAATACAGGGTGTCACAAAAAGAAGTAATATTTAGAGAAATAAAAGAACTCTTAGAAGTGAAAATTACAAGAGCAGGAATCGAAAGAATTCAACTAAAGGGTCAGGAGAGAAACTTAAGGAAATTTCCTTAGAAAATAGACACAAAGACAAAAATATTGAAAAAGAAGAGAAAGGATCAGAAAATTAGAGAAATAGTCTAGAAGCTCCCAAAAGAAACTGCACAAAAGATAGAATAGGAGAATCCAATTAGTAATGGATGCCACATTCATAAAACTGAAATATAAAAGTTTCCAAACTTAATGGGCTAACCTACTACACCTGACAATGAATAAGACAAATCAAAGACCCATCACCAGTAAATCAGCAATAAAACCTAACGGAATGAAAAAAATTGTCATATGGAAGAAATCAGGAGTCAGATTGGCATCAGATGATGCAAAACCAACACCAGAAGCTAAAACTCAAAGAAATAATAACGTCTTCAAGATTCAATGAGAAGTGGGGCATCTGGGTGGCTCAGTTGGTTGAGCGTCCAACTTCAGCCCAAGTCATGATCTCGCAGTTTGTGAGTTTGAGCCCTGCATCCAGCTCTGTGCTGATGGCTCGGAGCCTGGACCCTGCTTCAGATTCTGTGTCTCTTTTTCTCTCTGCCCCTCCCCCACTTGTGCTCTGTCTCTGTCTATCAAAAATAAATAAAATATTTTTAAAATTTTTTAAAAAAGATTCAGCGGGAAGACTGATCTCCAAAATTGTACACTTATCCAAATTATCAAATAAATGTGATCATAAGGACTTTTTAGGTATACAAGTCCTCAAGAAATTTACCTCCTGTGGCCCCCTACTCTAGAAAGTACAGGATAAACAATGCTCTCCACCAAAATGAAGGTATAAACCAGGAAACAGAAAGACATGGAAATAAGGAAACTCGGGACCCAATGAAAAAATGAGGCAAAATGTGTCCTAGAATGGTAAAGAAGGGAAGTGTAGAGTGACTGTTGTGCCCAGGCCCAGAAAGCACTAATCCAGACTAGAGCAGAAGCAAAGAGGGTTCCCCAGAAGTTCCCTCTCTAAAAAAACCTAATTAAAACTAAACATATTACTTAATGTGTTTCAATCTATTGAGTTATTTATGGGGGAACCTAGGCTGCTCAGTCAGTCAAGCATCTGAGTCTTGATCTCAGATCAGGTCTAATCTCAGGGGTTTAAATTCAAGCCCAAGCTCCGCACTGGGCATAACTTTAAAAAAAAAAAAAAAGAGTTATTTAGAATAGGTAATAATCCCATAGTACATACTTGGAAGTTGCTTAGAGAGTAAATCTTAAATGTTCTCACCATAAAAAAGAAATGATAATTATGTGACATGATGAAGCTTTTAGCTAATGCTATGATAGTAATCATTTTGCAGTTTATAAGTGTATCAAATCAATACGTGTATACTTTAAACTTATATAATATTATGTCAATTGTATTTCAATAAAGCTTGAAACTTAAAAAAATTAAAGTCAAGAAAAAAGAGATTTAGATATGACAGAGTTTGGGAATAATTTTTTCATCCATAAAATTGAGTAGACTAGCAGATCTCCAAATCCTTTCCAGCTGAAACAACCTATGATCTCTAACCTATGATCCCAAATTCTTTAAAGATGAAAATCTATATTTTAGAGCCAAGGTCAAAGATGTATGGTTCATGCACTTACCCAGGAAATGAGCCAAACAATAATATTTAGAAAAACATTTTATTTATATCAGGATTTTAAAACTTGGCTAGTTAGCCTAATAAGCTGTGCTTCCTCTAGTCAAACCACACACAACCCACCTCCTCCCCCTCTTCCAGGCACGGACTTCTTACTGTGGTTCCCAGAGAAGGAGCTGTAAACAGGTGACAAGAAATGACTTTGCTAATATTGGTATCTGTCACAGACAGGCCACCAGTCTACAAAGAGAATCTAAGGATAAGGAAGCCACTTAAGCATAAAATTCACATTAGCAAACTTATCCTTGCATTTGCTGATGACCCAAACCAAAGCCTCAAATACATGTGAAGTGTTCTACATAACTGAGAATAAATGTGTATTTCATGTGAAATCTCTTTTTTTCTCTTCAACCTCCATGTAATCCCAGAGATCCTGCTGGTCATATATTTCTTGTTCAGTAGAAATGAATTTCCAACCTAAGCAATGAATATGAAAACAAGAGACCAAGAAACTTTTCATACTTTTCCCCCTGGTTTCTAGCTTCACTTCCCCTTTAGCCATTACCCTTAGTTGTATCTTGCCATGACCCCCCTGGCCTGATCCTATCTGCCATATTTTCTCCAACCTCCCTGTCATTGTCAATGGGTCTCTGTCCTCAGATACCTTCTCCTTGCCAGATGAGTTACAACCCTACTGTTCCTTATGCTAAACCGCTGGGGAAGAACCATGAAGAAGTTTGAGGGCAAGGCCAAGGAAACCTGCTGAAACCCACTCAGCTGTTTCAGGAAATCAGGACAAAAGCTGAGAGTCAATTCTGGGCTTCCCTTGTACTTTATTCAATACTATTTCCATGACATCCCATGAAACCTGAGAAATTAGATAATCCAGGACTAGAGCACTCAAAAGGTAAATAAATGACCACATGTGACTTGGCTTTGAGGAGATATTCATCTGAAGGTTTGCAAGATTTTCATTCACATTAAAGCTGCACATTTTGGGGGCAACTGGGTGGCTCAGTCTGTTAAGTGTCTGACTTCAACTCAGGTCATGATCTCACAGTTCATGAGTTCAAGACCTGTGTCAGGCTCTGTGCTGACAGCTCAGAGCCTGAAGCCTCCTTTGGATTCTGTGTCTCCGTCTCTTTCTCTGTCTTTCCCCTGTTTGTGCTTGCTCATGCTCTCTCTCTCTCAAAAATAAATATACAAACATTAAAAATATATAAATATTAAAACTGTATATTTTTAAATCTGGCTAAACTGGGATCCTTAATGTTTGGGGGGAGGCACCTTCCACTCTGAGTGTTTATAGCAGATTAGGGGACAGCTCAATAGCCTCATGCAGACAGCAGGGGGTACAATTTATTACATTGGATGAACTTAATTCTTCTAGATCAATATATCTCTGTACACAAAGCTTACATGAAGAAATAGTTAAAGTCCCTGACAGGGATTGCAAATTCACCTGCCTGGAGGAGTCAGGAGGTAACATCAATGACTGGCCACAGGCAGCCACAGGCAAGAGGGAGACCACAGGGAATTGAAGAGAGCAAGCCCCATCTGAGGGGCAACAGCTACTTCGCTCCCGCCTGTTGCTGTCACGCAACAGCATATGCCTGTTGTCTCCCTATGCTTCATTCTTGAACCATAAAATGTCCCAACTTTTCAAACACTAGAAAGAAAAAAGAAAAATCTGTAAATTTAAACCAACTGAATCTATCACATTATAGTCATGCAAATTTTTATCTTTGCCAGTCAAATGGCTCTTCAAGAAGAGAGTAGTATCAGGAAGGTTTAGAGAACCCTCTGGGAGACTGTTCCAAATTTCAAATACCTCAAACGTGACCTCTGGCTCTTTGCATGCACCACTCTCATCAACATCAGCAGGAGTTAAGAATTTATCAGATCAATTATATCAAGATTTTCAAATGGGCGCCTTCTTTTTATCTCTTCTGTATCAAACACTTATTTCATAATCCTTTGAAATATGGATGCTAGTCTAAACAAAGAGTACTGAATTTTCCTATTTAAGAAAATACTTGTACTAATAAGAGACCAAAAGAGACTTTATGTAAATTGACAAAAGATCCATTTTCCGTGGCTTGCATTAAAACTTTCAACATCAAATTAGGTAAAAGTGTCAGGAGGTATTCTTAAAAGCTTGACTGCTCAGGAAGGATCCAGGGATATGAGTGCAGCTGAGAGTCAGGACATTATGGGTGGTTTTTCCTCAGCAAGCATTTGGCAGACGCTGTTTCCACAGGATAGGATTGTTCATCTATCTTGCATTTTAAAATTAAACTAGTATTTTTATTGGGGCATGTGGATTAGAGGAGATCATGAAAAAAGAAATGGGTTGGCAAGAGAGAAAATTCAAATACCACCCAACGTCCTAAATTGAATTGCCTTGAAATAACCTAACAAGGTCATAAAAGTTTAAAACACTTCAAGTGTCAAAAGCTCAGAATCTCACAGCATTTCTAATTAGCAAAGTTCAGTTCATAGAAGGAAGGTAAACGCTCAAGATTAAACACAGCTGATGATCCTGACCACTTCCACTTAACCAGTCCACTTGACTAAGCCATGGGTTCCTTTTCTCTGTAAAATATCTGACTGATTTTACATTGGACAATTACCACTAGTAGGTTAGTTTCTAGAATGCCCACACATATGTTTAATGTTCACTCTGAGTTCTCTATGTTTCTCTCAAGTCAGTTTATGCCAATTTTTCTTGCTATTGCAATTACATAACTTAATTAAATGTACACAAACTGATGCAATAGCAGTGTGGGAGTTTGGGGATTCTATGAAAACCTGGTCGAATACTTCAGAAAGAGTTGACAAAGGCAAGAAAATTATTGTGGTAAGATATTTGTGAAAGAGTGTGAGGTATATTTAACAATCCAGGCAGATTCTGCTCTCAGGCTACCTCACAACCCCTTAACTTCTAGCTCTGCTTTTAGTAAATTAAAACTAGGAGACACAGGAGACAGTGTCTTGTGGGTATGCAGGACGCAAGGAAGATGACTGAGCTCTCCTCAGAACACTGAAAAGAGGGACCTTGACTCTTCATCAAATATTAGTGAACAACATGAATATTTAAAACATGTTTATATTGGGGCACCTGGGTGCCTCAGTCGTTAACCATCTGACTCTTGATCTCGACCCAGGTCATGATCTCATGGTTCATGTGTTAGAGCCCCTCACTGGGCTCTGCATTGATGGCACAGAGGCTGCTTTGAATTCTGTCTCCCACCCTCTCTCTCTCTGCCCCTCACCTGCTTGTGCTCTTGCTCTCTCGCTCTTTCTCAAAATAAATAAATCAACTTTAAAAATTAATTAATTAATTAATTAATTTCAAAAAACAAAACATGTATATATTGTTTTCATGAGTCCTTTCTTTTATGTTCCTATTTGAGTATAGTTGACATACATTGTTACATTAGTTTCAGGTGTACAGCATAGTGATTGGACAATTCTATACATCATGCTATGCTCACCACAAGCGTAGCTACCATTTGTCACCATACAACATTGTTATAATGTCACTCATGACATTCTCTATGCTTTGCCTTTTATCCCCATGACTTATTCATTCCATAACTGGAAGCCTATATCTCCCTCCCTTTCACCCATCTTGTCCACCTTCTAGCAGCCATCAGTTTGTTCTCTGTATTCATTGATCTGATTCTGCTTTTTGTTTCTTTGTTCATTCATTTGTTTTTTTTAGATTTCACATATGACTGAAATCATATGGTATTTGTCTTTCTTAGTCTGACTTATTTCACTTAGCATTACACATTCTTTGTCCATCTAGGTTGTCTCAAATGGTACAATCTTGGGCAGAACTTTCCAGAATGCTTGGTCAGAAGTGGAGGAGCCATGGCTGGCCAAACTACACCCAGGAATGAGCTCCTTCCCACTCCCTCACACCAACCTTGGCCTGCTCACCTGCTGTAGAAAATGGTGAAAGAAACTACTGTGATGTTTGGGGGTCAAACCCAGTGCTACCCAGGAAGAATTGAAAAAGGCTTACAGGAAACTGGCTTTGAAGTACCACCCTGACAAGAATCCAAATGAAGGAGAGAAGTTTAAACAGATTTCTCAAGCTTATGAAGTGCTCTCTGATGCAAAGAAAAGGGAATTATATGACAAAGGAGGAGAACAGGCAATTAAAGAAGGTGGAGGAGGCAGTGGTTTGGACTCTTCCATGGACACCTTTGATATGTTTTTTGGAGGAGGAGGAAGGATGCAGAGAGAAGGGAGAGGTGAAAATGTTGTACATCAGCTCTCTGTAACCTTAGGAGATTTATGTAACAGTGCAATAAGAAAACCAGTTCTGTAGAAGAATGTGATTTGCGACAAATATGAAGGCCAAGGTGGTAAGAAAGGAGTGGTAGAATGTTGTCCCAATGGCTGAGGTACTAGAGTGCAAGTAAGAATTCATCAGACAGGACCTGGAATGGTTCAGCAAATTCAATCTGTGTGCATTGAGTGCCAGGACCCTAGGGAATGGATCAGTCCTAAAGATAGATGTAAAAGCTGCAATAGAAGGAAGAGAATTCGAGAAAGGAAGATTCTAGAAGTTCATATTGACAAGGGCATGAAAGATGACCAGAAAATAACATTCCATGGTGAAGGAGACTAAGAACCAGGACTGGAGCCACGAGCTATTATCATTATTTTAGATCTGAAGGGCCATGCTGTTTTTACTTGGTGAGGAGAGGATCTTCTCTTGTATATGGACATACAGCTGGTTGAAGCACTGTATGGCTTTCAAAAGCCAATATCTACTCGTGACAACAGAACCATTGTCATCACCTCTCATCCAGGTCAGACTGTCAAGCAGAGAGATATCAAGTGTGCTAAATGAAGGCATGCCAATTTATTGTAGGGTGAATATGAAAAGGGTCACCAATTCATCGAAATTAAGGTAAACTTTCCTGAGAGCGGCTTTCTCTCTCCTGATACACTCTTTGCTAGAAAAACTCCTATCTGAGAAGAAGGAAGTAGAAGAGACTGATGAAATGGACGAGGTAGAACTGGTGGACTTTGGTCCAAATCAGGAAAGATGGCACCATCACAATGGAGAAGCATATGAGAATGATGAACATCTTCCTGGGGATGGTGTTCAGTGTCGGACCTCTTAATGGGGCCTGTGAATAACCTGCTGGCATCTTGTATGCAGTAGTGAATGAGAGAAGGACTGTAATCACAGCTCATTGTTTTTGTTTTAATATTCAACAATTGTAATGTTTTAAAAGTTAAATGAAGAATAAACTCAAATATTAAAACTCTGCCTTTGCCCCATATGTATGATGACTTCAGTGTGCAAGATAAGTTTAACACTCGTAAAAACTACTTAAAAAAAAAATCTCCCCTAGCATTTGTTAGGCCATACCTTGTAACTGATTTCAGCTCTAGGTACCTGAAATAGTTTAGACTGAAATGCTAGGTGTATGTATTGATTTCAGTGTATGACCCTTAATTGGCAAACTATGAAGTTAAAACTTGTGTTTAATTGGCAGTCAGAAGAAGAACTTAACTTGTAGGGAAGTGTTGGTCTGTAGTTCTATTCAGTGGGATTGATTGTGATGCTTCTGCAATTATTCTATTGCCTCAACTGTTATTTGAAGATGGCATGCTGTGTGATTAATTGGGCCTGTGGTATCAGTGGTGGAAAGGTACCTTGCTAAAGAAGCATTTATCATAATCTGCCATTTGAGGTCTTGCACTTATAGAATTGCATTCCCTTCTGCTGTGCCATCTTATATATATTATATAAAATTTTCTATCTTATGTATATTTTTTATATTTATTTACATTTTATATACATATAAAATCAGTCTTGGTTACACTTTTTTTCCTTCTCTTTGTACCATGATAAGCTTCAGAGTAATGACTTTGGGAGCAGGGTAACTTAGAGTGAAGAGACATTTGCATGGAGAAGTGAATTTGCATGTATGAGCTAGGAAGGTGTTTCTTAGGTATGTTACAGGCTTACTTTAAGCCATTTAACTTACACCCCATAATTTAAATGTTGGTAGTATAGTAAATTATGATGCATAGCTTTAATTGTATGTTTATAAGTTATGTTCACAAGCTTGAATCTGGATATCAGAATTAACCAATTCTTGAACTATATGAATGTCTCCTTAATATACTGATTACAAAGCAAAAAAGAAATGGTACAATCTCATCCTTTTTAATGCTTTGTAGTATTCCAGTGTGTGTGTGTGTGTGTGTGTGTGTGTGTGTGTACCACATCTTCCGTATCCAATCATTTATCCATAAATACTTAAGATGCTTGTATATCTTGGCTACTGTAAATAATGGTGAAATAAACATAGTGATGCATATATCATTTTGAATTACTGTTTTTGTTTTCTTTGGGTAAATACCCAGTAGCAGAATTACAAGATCAAATAGTATTTCTATTTTTAATTTTTTGAGGAACTTCCATATTGTTTTTCACAGTGGCTGTACCAATTTCACAGTCACTGTCCCACCAACAGTGAATGAGGTTTCCTTTTTCTCCACATCCTCCCCAACACGTATGTCTCTTTTATTCTAATTATTCTGACAGGTGTAAGGTGATGTCTCACTGAGGTTTTGATTTGCATTTCCCTGGTAATTAGTAATGTTGACTAATCATTAATCATGAATCCCCTTTCAATTTACTGACAAATTTTTTGACCAGTGCCAATCACATCGGATAATAGGGCTTCTACCATGGTCATTCCAAGTAAACCCTATTTTCAATATGAACAAGGTAGCACTTTTACCAAAATTTATATTTGTAGCCTTTAGGTATTAAACCATTGTCAAGATAAATATTATCTCCTTGGTCTAACATCCTAGCATAACGATCAGTTGCAAGGTTAACATTTCAGTGGACCAAAATCAAGGTAATACCTATGGAAACACTCCACTATGAAGTTGCCTTTTCTTCTTGATCTCATAAAAATGTTCATGTGAAATATTCCTAATTAGGTCAAAATTTTGAAAATCAATAATCATTAGTATGTTTATGTACCAGACCCTACTAATAAACATAGACACACTATCTATATTTATACAGTTATTTTTCACAGCACTGAGAAAATTAAGTGCCAGAGATAATAAGTTGCCCACAGTCACTGTAATGTGAAAGGCAATAGCCATGACTTGGCCTCTGGTCTCTTGGACTCCAAAGCTTGTACTCATCGATATAATGCTATCAAGAGCCCCCAGAATAAGTAATTTTAATGCTACTCAACTAAAGGCTCCAAGTCTTTAGAATATCCAGATTTTATTTTTTAAATGGCTTCATGGGGCGTTTGAGTGTGACTCCATCAGTTAAGCATCTGAATCATTTTTTTAATATAATTTATTGTCAAATTGGCTTCCATACAAAACCCAGTGCTCATCCCAACAGTGTCCTCCTCAATGCCTATCACCCACTTTCCCCACTGCCACATCCCCCATCAATCCTCAGTTTGTTCTCTGTATTTAAGAGTCTCTTATGGTTTGCCTCCCTCCCTCTCTGTAACTGTATTTTTCCCTTCCCTTCCCCCATGGTCTTCTGTTAAGTTTCTCAAGATCCACATGTGAGTGAAAACATATGATACCTGTCTTTCTCTGACTGACTTATTTCACTTAGCATGATACCCTCCAGTTCCATCCACGTTGCTGCAAATGGCCAGATTTCATTCTTTCTCATTGCCAAGTAGTAATCCATTGTATATATAAACCACATCTTCTTTATCCATTCATCCATCAATGGACATTTGTGCTCTTTCCATACTTTGGCTATTGTCGATAGTGCTGCTACAAACTTTAGGGTGCATGTGTCCCTTTGAAACCACTCCTGCATCCCTTCGGTAAATTCCTAACAGTGCTATTGTTGGGTCATAGGGTAGTTCTATTTTTAATTTTGTGAGGAAGCTCCACACTGTTTTCCAGAGTGGCTGTACCAATTTGCATTCCCACCAACAGTACAAGAGGGTTCCCATTTCTCCACATCCTCACCAGCATCTATAGTTTCCCGATTTGTTCATTTTAGCCACTCTGACTGGTGTGAGATGGTATCTCAGTGTGGCTTTGGTTTTTATTTCCCTGAAAGCATCTGAATCTTGAATCGGCTCAGGGTTGTGGCATTGAGCCCCACGTCAGGCTCTGCACTGAGTGTGGAACCTGCTTAAGTTTCTCTCTCTCTCTCTCTCTCTCTCTCTCCTTCCTTCCCTCCCCTGAGCTCTCTCTTTCTCTCTAAAATTAAAAAAACTATTAAAAATGGTTTCACATAATTTTTTAAGTCAGTGGTTATAACATGCAATTATATAATTTAAAAATACTAAATGCTCCTGCACAAAATTTCTTTGGAACAGAAAGTATAAATACATATTACTAATAAGAAAGTACTTCCAAGGAAGGATATAAAAGGAATAATCCTTGGACTTTTAACTCATTCATACAAATACTCTAGGCTTGTACTCAGCACTGAGAACACCAAGATGTCTAAGATAATATTATTGTCCTCAAGGAGCCTGTGGTCTGTGTGAGATAATTAAGCAGCTGTAACATGATATCCCAGCAGTTCTTTTTTTTTTAGATATAATTTATTGTCTAAAGGTTTATGATAGTTTTGTCATTGAAAAAGTATATCTATATAACTTATTGTCAAGTTGGCTAACATACAGTGTATACAGTGTGCTCTTGGTTTGGGGGGTAGATTCCTGTGATTCATCGCTTACATACAATACCCAGTGCTCATCCCAACAAGCGCCTTCTTCAATGCCCATCACCCATTTTCCCCTCTTCCCTGCCCTCCCACCAACAGTTCTAATAGAGATCTACCCTAAACACTGCAGAAGCAAGAGGTGATGAAAACTCAACAAACTGGTTATAGAAGGAACATATCTCAACACAATGAAAGCCATATATGACAAGCCAACAACTAACATCATACCAACAGTGAAACGTTGAGAGCCTTTCTTCTAAGACCAAGACCAAGAAAAGGGTATCAATTCTCATCACTTCTATTCAACAGAGTACTGGAAGTCTGTACTAAAACGATCAAGCATGAAAAAGAAATAAAAGTCATCCAGCACAAAAACAGACACATAGATCAATAGAACAGAACAGAGAGCCCAGAAATAAACCCACAATTAATGGCAAGAAATATGCAATGGGGAAAAGACAGTCTGGTCAAGAAATGGTGTTGGGAAAACTGGAAAGAAACATGCAAAAGAATGAAACTGGACCACCTTTTTACCACAAACACAAAAATAAAATCAAATGGACTTTAAATCAAAAGGCCCTAAAATGTGAGACCTAAAACCATAAAATTTCTAGAAGAAAACATAGGCAGTAATTTCTTTGACATTCATTGGCTGTAGAAACATTTTCCTAGCTATGTCTCCTCAAGCAAAGGAAACAAAAGCAAAAATAAACTTGGGACTATACCAGAATAAAAAGCTTTTTTTTTTTTAATTTTTTTTTCAACGTTTTTAATTTATTTTGGGACAGAGAGAGACAGAGCATGAATGGGGGAGGGGCAGAGAGAGAGGGAGACACAGAATCAGAAACAGACTCCAGGCTCCGAGCCATCAGCCCAGAGCCTGACGCGGGGCTCGAACTCACGGACCGCGAGATCGTGACCTGGCTGAAGTCGGACGCTTAACCGACTGCGCCACCCAGGCGCCCCCAGAATAAAAAGCTTTTTGCACAATGAAGGAAACCACCAACAAAATGACAAGGCAACCTACTGAATGGGAAAAGATATTTTCAAATGATATATCCAATAAGAGGCTAGCATCCAAAATATATAAAGAACTTATATAATTCAACACCTAATAATAATAATAATAACCTGATTAAAATGGGCAGTGGACCTGAATAGACCTTTTTCCAAGGAAGACACACAGATGGCCAACAAACACATGAAAAGATGCTCAACATCATTCATCATCAGGGAAATGCAAACCAAAACCACAATGAAATATCACATTATGCCTATCAGAATAACTAGAATCAAAAAGACAAGAAACAAGTATTGGTGAGGGTGTGGAAAAAAGACACTCTCATGCACTGTTGGTGGGAATGCAACCTGGGAGAATATGGATATTCTCCAAAATATTAAAAATAGAAACACCATATGATGCAATAATTCCACTACTATTTTCCCAAAGAAAACAAAAAAGATATATGTACTCCTATGTTCATTTCAGCATAATTTATAATAGTCAAGATATGGAAACAACACAAGTGCCCACTGACTGATGAATGGATAAAGAAGATGTGGTGTGTGTGTGTGTGTGTGTTTGTGTGTGTGTGTGTGTGTAATAGAATATTACTCAGCCATAAAAAAGAATGAGATACTGCCATTTACAACATGGATGGACCTAGAGGGTATAATGTTAGGTGAAATAAGTCAGACAGAGAAAGATAATACTATATGATTTCATTCATATGTGGAATTTAAGAAACAAAACAAATGAACAAAAAAATTAGACAAACAAATAGAAACCAGAGTATTTTTTTTCTTTTCCTTTTTTCTTTTTGAGAGAGAGAGAGCATGTCAGTGGGGGGAGAGGAGCAGAGGGAAAAAGAGAATTTTAAGCAGGCTCCATACTAGGCACAGAGTCCAGTGTGGGATTTGACCCCACAACCAAGGGATCATGACTTGAGCTGAAATCAAGAGTCAGATGCTCAACCAACTGAGCCAACCAAACACCCCAAAAACAGACTCTTAATATAGAGACCAAACTGGTGGTTGCCAGAAGAAAGGTAAGTAGGGGGATGGGTGAAATAGAAAAAGGAGTTTAAGCATGATGGACACTATGTATAGAATTGTTGAATTATTATATTGTACATCTGAAACTAATACACCACTGTATGTTAATTATACTTCAATTAAAAAATAAATAAAATTGGGGCACCTGGGTGGCTCAGTTAAGTGTTTGACTTCAGCTCAGGTCATAATCTCACAGTTCATGGGCTCAAGCCCCACATTGGTCTCTGTGCTGACAGCTTGGAGCCTGGAGCCTGCTTCAGGTTCTGTGTCTCCCTCTGTCTCTGTTCCTCCACCACTCATACTCTGGCCCTTTCTCTCAAAAATAAATTTAAAAAATGAAAAAAAAATTAAAGAAATAAAATGCATCCAGGGACACCTGAGTGGCTCAGTATATATGGAAAAGCCTAAAGACTCCACTCAAAAACTGTAAGAACTAATCAATGAATTTAGTAAAGTTGCAGGATATAAAATCAACATACTGAAATCGGTTGTGTTTCTATACACTAACAATGAAATATCTGAAAAAGAAAACAACCCCATTAACAATAGCATCAAAAATAATAAATAATTATAAATAAATTTAAAGAGGTGAAAGATCTGTATACTAAAAACTACACACGGGGCGCCTGGGTGGCGCAGTCGGTTAAGCGTCCGACTTCAGCCAGGTCACGATCTCGCGGTCCGGGAGTTCGAGCCCCGCGTCGGGCTCTGGGCTGATGGCTCAGAGCCTGGAGCCTGTTTCCGATTCTGTGTCTCCCTCTCTCTGCCCCTCCCCCGTTCATGCTCTGTCTCTCTCTGTCCCAAAAATAAATAAACGTTAAAAAAAAAAGATTTTTTTTTAACAACTACACACTTTGACGAAAAACTGAATAAGATACAGACAAATAGAAATATATTCTGTGTTCATGGGTCGGAAGAGTGAATATTGTTAAAATGTCCATACTACCCAAAGCAATCTATAGATAGAGTGCAATCCCTATCAAGATTCCAGTGACATTTTTCTCAGAAATAGAGGAAACAATCCTAAAATCCTAAAATTTGTATATAGCCAAAGCAATTCTAAATAAGAACAAAGGTGGAAGCACTATACCTCCTGATTTCAAACTATACTACAAATCTACAATGATCAAAATACTATTTGGAGGGCACCTGGCTGGCTTAAGCATCCAACTTCAGCAAAGGTCGTGATCTCATGGTCTGTGAGTTTGAACTTCACATCATGCTCTGTTTTCCCAACACACTATCCTTTTTCTATTGTGTATTCTTAGCGTCCTCGTAGAATATTAGTTCAACAAATTGTGCTGGGAAAACTGAATAACCACATGCAGAAGAATGAAATTGGATCCCTATTTTACACCACTCACAAAAATTAACTCAAAATGAATGGAAGACTTAAACATATGACCTGAAGTTATACATCTCCTGAATAGGGGAAAGCTCCTTGACATTGGTCTTGGTGATGATTTTTTAGATATGACACCAGAAACACAAGCAACAAGGCAAAAACAAATAAGCAATTCTACACAAAACTAAAAAGCTTCTGCACAGCAAAAGAAATAATCAACAGTATGAAAAAACAACCTATGGAATGGGAGAAAACTTGCAGATCACAAATGTTTGTGATGCAGGTCTAGTAAGAGGTTAATATCCAACATATATAAAGAACTCACATAATTCAGTAACAAAAAAAAAAGCAACCCAATTTAAAAATGGGCAGAGGGACTAAACAGACAGTTTTCCAAAGTAGACATAAAAATCGCCAACAGGCACATAAAAAGATGCCCAACAATACTAACCCTCAGGGAGATACAAATCAAAGATACAATGAGATATCATCTCACCCGTGTTAGAATGGCTATCATCAAAAAGACAAAAGCTAACAAATGCTGGCAAGGAAATGGAGAAGAGAATTCTTGCACACTGTTGGTGGGGATGTAAATTGGTACAGCTATGGAAAAAGCATGAAGGTTCCTCAAAAAATTAAAAATAGAACTACCATGGGATCCAGTAGTCCCACTTCTGGGTATATATCTAGAGGAAGTGAAAACAGGATACAGAGAGATATCTTCACTCCATGTTCATTTTAACATCATTCACAATAGCCGAGATACAGAAACAACCTAACTGTCCACCAAAGGTTAAAGGAAATGTGTTATATATACATATATACAATGAAATGTTATTTGGTCATTAGAATAAAATCCTGCCATTTGCAACAAAATAGGTAGATCTTGAGGGCATTATGCTAAGTGAAATAAGTCAGAGAGAGAAAGACAATTGCTGTATGAGATTACTTAAATATGAAATCGAAGAAGTGCAAGTCATAGGTACAGAGTAGAATGGTGGTTACCAGAGTCTTGAAGGGGTTAGGTGGGCAGTTGGGAAGATGTTGGTCAAAGAGTGCAAACTTCCAGTTATAGGATAAATGCATCCTGGGGATATAATGCACAGCATTATGATAAAGAATAACAATAATGTACTAGATACTTGATGTTGCTAAGAGAGTAGATCTTAAATGTTCTCACCACAAAAAAAGAAATGGAAGTTATGTAATGTGAAAGAGATGTTAGCTAACACTAAGGTGATAATCATATTGTAATATATATGTATCAAATCAACGTGATATATACCTTAAACTCGCACGGTATTGTAATGAGATACATAATGCTTATTGAATTATCAATCATATCTCAATAAAGCTGGAAAAAACAAAACAGGTGATAAATTTGCCAGGGAGTATGCCACAGAATGGAGTCTTGTCACTAACACTACAATTGCTGGCACTGGTACTAATAAAAGCAGGCAACTTTTAGTCAGTTTTGTTTTGTGTTAAACAGTCTACAACCAATGCACTGGCTTCTGACCACACCCAGGTGAACTGTCCCCACCATCACCACCACCACCCCTGGCATGCCACTGTGAATTTGAGCTAGGTCTGGCTAAACAGAGAAGACATGGAAGATCCTTTCAGAGAGAGACAGCCCCATATTTGAACAAGCATGGTGGTATGAAGAAAAAAGTAGGGGAAGAAGTTTGGTGTAGCTAAGCACAGGGTACAAAGAACCAAGCTGATATAAAGACAATCTAAAGTCAAGCCAGAATCTGAGCTGACTGCCTCAGGAAACCTGAGTAATCTGACACTCTCTAGTTCAAATTCTGGCTCAACCATTTAGCTTCTACATGATCTCAAAGCATAAACCTATCAAATTAACGTAATCACAAAATGCCTACTCTGTACAGTTGTTGTGTGGATTGAAGGTGATGATGGATGTTTAATGCCCTGTATGGTATGAGTAGACAGTACAAAAGAGCCCGCTGAAGGAGTTAAACAGAAGAATGACATGTTTAGATGTGTGGTTTAGAATGATTTCTCTGACAACAGTGTGGAGTCAGGGAGATGAATAAGGAATTTGTGTGAAAGTACAGGTAAAGGAAGGAGAAGATATATATTCCAGCTAGCAGTTGTAGTATTTGAAGCAGGAAATAGGTTCTAGAGATATTTAGAGGAGGGGAGTGAACTAAATGTTAGTGGGAGTATGTGGATGCATCCAGCATTTTATTAGCCCACCAACAAAGTGATGATTCACATTACTTTGAACACTTATTTATATCTACCTCTTAATAAAAAATAATAAATTTTGATTAAAAGATGTCAGGGTAAGGAGTCAAGTACACCAAGTTCAGTTCTGACTTAGCCCTAGCTGGCTCTGTGACCTATGTCTCAATTTCCTCATTCACAAATATGAAGAAAATATTCATTCCACCTAGTCATAGGATTTTGAAAAGAATGAAGAATATTATTATCAACAAAATTTCAAGGTTTATCATAGGCATTGAATTAATAAGAATGGAATTCTCCATGGTTATATACAATGTTATTGTGGGAAAAACTGTGCTATTTTTGTAGCTTTCCTGTAAGTCTGAAATGATTCCAAAATAAAAGTTAAAACAGTTTTAAGGATGTGAATGCGCTTGCAACCCACATGTGAGTCTAAAAAGCTGTTCTCAGAGATGCGGTCCACAGAGAAGTGGGGACTATTCAAGCTGAGTTTCAGTGATGTTGCTCCGGCAGATTGAATGACTGCCCAGTGACACACTGACTCTTGGAAGCTCCCTTGTGGCAAAATTCTGAAATCTCTTCTTGCCAAACCTTTCTTTTCATGTAAGAATCACAGTAAACAGCCAAATCAAACAGGAAATCTTTGGCTTGTTTTAAAGAAGACTTTGGAAAACCACGTCGAGTAGCCATTTGTCATTGCCACCAAGTCCTGGAGCTGCAGGGAGAGGAAACACCAGCCCATCTCCAAGAACTTTTCTCACATGGTCTTTCACACAAGATCAGAAGGTCCCTGTGGACCTCTTCTTGGAACCCAAATCTCTAGTACAAGAAAAATAGATGAACATTTTTTTAACCAAAAATCATATGCCAGACATATCCTTTGGAATGGAAGAGTTTTTTAAAAGGTTTTCATCAGTAGGAAAAATTAATGGGAAAATAAGGTGTGTGTGTGTGTGTCCAACATACTAAGGCCATTGGTATGAGCACAGAAGACATAAAAATAGCCACTGCATTGCCTAATTTCCTTCTAACCAAAAAACCGCTTTACTGATGAAGAAGCAGAAGTTTAGGGAAGTGACATGTCTTGCCTAAGAGTCTTTCCTCTTAAACTTAGAAGAGTCTTTCTAACTTCAGAACACTCATTCCTATCTGACACAATATATAGCAAATAGTCATGGGTAGATCCCGGGAGAACTACAAACAAGAAATAAATCATGCACGAACGCCCATCATTGAAACAGGCTTTCACTGGCATGAAACTACTCTGCAGAGCCTGACCTAAAATCACCCACCCCCATTCAACCATAGGAAAAAGAAAGCCCCAACACAAGCACAGCCCCCTCCAAGCACACATAATCACTGTATTACAATTCTCCTCACATGCGTACGTGCAAAGAAAGGTCTTTCGAATGGAGCAAATAATCCATTAAATACTCAATTAAAGCCATTTCCAGAATGTACAAGAATGTGATTTAGGTCACACAGGTGATGTCAGAACTACAGGTTGAATCTCATCAATCAATGAAGCAGAAGAAAATAAGATTGAAACCAGTTGTTTGGCTTCATGTAGCTAAAATAACTGCACGATTAACTAAATTTTTCTCTTTCTAACTGGTTGTCATGGTATTGTGCAGATAGAATCTTAGACTGAAACTGCAGACAACAATGAATTTGTGACATTCTGCCTTGACCCTTATATTGCAATTATATTAGGGCTGTCATTCTCAGATGACACAAAATCACAATACACTCTCTTAAAAATCTCAGAAATTTGGGGATGGGAAAGCCAAGGAGTCAATGGAAAGCCATGTTTTTAATCATTTTAAAAGATGGTTTTATTATTTTCAAATACTATATACATTCAAAACTCAAATATATATGAGTATGAAAAATAAATTCAATTAAGACAATGAAAAAATGGTAAAGACCTGCATTGCATAGTAATATATCAAAAATACACAGTTCTTACAGTTTACAGATATCAATTGCTTTACACTGGGATAAAGCCACTTTGACTCAGTGAGAACTGCAATCATGATGATAGTCATTAACGTTTATTGGACATTCAGAACATACCAGAAGTTTTACATGTATTTTCTCATTAAACCAAAACCATTTTAAGATGGTGTCTAAGATGATCTCAATTTTACAAATGAAGAAACTGAGTTCAAGGAGCTAAGTACTTTGCCCACGATCACAGAGCTGGCAACGGTTGGACTCCTATCCATAAGACTCCACAGCCTGAAGCCTCAACTCCATCCTGACTAGCCTCTGAATACACACACACTCCAAACTGCCAGATATCCAAAGCTTATTCCTTCAGTTACATTTCTTATCCATCCCCTATTTCCAATCTCACTGAGACCAGAGGGCACCTTTCAAATGAAGAATCAATGTTCACTGCAGCATTATTTACAATAACCAAGATATGAAAGCAACCCAACTGTCCATCAATAGATTAATGGATAAAGAGGTGGAATACATATGCAATGCAATATTACCCAGCTATAAAAAAAGAATGAAATCTTTCCACTTGTGATCTAAAGAGTATTATGCTAAGTGAAATAAGTCAGAGAAAGAAAAATACCATATGACTTCACTTATATTTGGAATCTAAAACAAAACAAAACAAAACAAATGAACAAACAAAACAAAAAAGAAACAGATGCATAGATACAGAAAATAAGCTGTTGGTTAGTACAGAGGGGAGGAGTTGGGAGCAGGGGAAATCAGTGAAAGGCATTAAGAGGTACAAGTTTCCAGTTATAAAATAAATAAGTCATGGAGAAGCATAGGGAATAGACGCAATAATATAGTGATAACTTTGTATGTTACAGATGCTAACTAGACTTATCATGGGATCACTTCACAATGTATAAAAATATCAAATAACTATGATATACACCTGAAACTAATAGAATAGTGTACATCAATCATACATCAATAAAAAAAGAATCAATGAATGATGAGTAGTTATCAATTTTGAAAGGTAAAAACAAACCTTGGAATCTAAAACAACTAACTGAAACACCCAACTCAAAATAAAGACATTTTTATTTCAGCAATAACATTCAGGATTTTAGCCCACTTCCACCATTCTTTTTAATTTTTTTAATTTTTATTTTTTTACTTGAGAGAGAGAGCATGTGCGCAAGTCGGGGAGAGGGGTAGAAGGAGACGGAGAGAGAATCACAAGCAGGCTCCACACCCAGCATGGAGCCCAACAGGGAACTCAATCCCTGGGATTGTGACCTGAGCCAAAATCAAGAGTTGGATGCTCAACTGACTGAACCACCCAGGTGTCCTCACTTCCACCATTTTTAAGAGATATATTTCTTCCTGGTTTGCTGGAGGTATTAAAATGAAGACTTTAAAACAAAGAAAAATAATTCTTCTCTAAGCCAAAGAAATTAGTGCTGCTAGAATCCACATTCAATCTGACCTTTCTATAACATATTCTGGTTAGTGCCTGGAGATGTGCACAGCGGTTATGGAAGTCTCTCTTCAGTCTCATTTCCCAGACACTGCACAGGGAAGATGTCAGGGAAGCCATGTTCGCTAGTGTTCTAGAGATGCAAATAGATACTAAAAGAGAATTAAATCAGCAAGAATATCGCAGCACGGGGACTCTGTATTATTTGCCCCTAGAGGTTCAAAAGTGGAAGATAGACAAAATAGACACTGTATCTCAGTGGGCAGAAGAAACGATTCATTATCTTAGAACACAATCCCTAATGTACGTGACTCAAAAATAAAAGGAAACGGCAATAAATTTTCATCTATAGTGGGTTTGATAGATCACAACTCTGATTTCCCCTCCCCACTGAATTATTAAGGAGAAAGTCAATATGAATATGCAACAGAGTTGTGTCCTGCTTTCTCTTTTTGGCAAACTGGTCTTGGCTCCTAATTCCCAGCAGCATCAATTAAAATGCGTAATTTTAATAGAATGCTTGAAAATACAGAACTGCTGCTGTAAAAATTAATTGTCTTCAGCTGATTTCCTATAGACACCGTTAATCAATATTTTGCCATCCCACAAGCAGCTGCTAGCCTTCTTCCCGTCATTTGAGAGAGAAAGGAATGTGAACAAGGTGACCATGTACTCTACAGGTGTGTGGGAGACATTTGAATTTTTAACATCTTGGAATGTAAAATCCAGGAAAGAAAATGAATAGTTTTGTATCTTAAGCTAAAGCTGAAGTTCTTAAGAAGATTTCAGAGTGATTTAGATTAAATGATTTAATTAAATAAGGTCTGAATGAAGATTTCCTGTTACAATGGTACCTAAAATGTGATCAATTGTTTGATGCCAAACTCTGGAAATTATACCCATTTATGTCAAAGAGTATTGCATATGATCATTTGGTGTGTTCAGAAATAAAATGATGCAGTTTATATCACAGAAAATGTTTTCAAATCTCTAGATCAGCATGAATATTTGAAAAGGGCACTCACTTGAGAAGAACAGGAGTCCAGGCCCAGCTCTGCCACCTCTTATAACCTTGAGTAGGACAATGTAGAAAACTAACATTTCCCCTCTTGTAGTCAAAGTTTCCTCATCTCTAATGGGAGGAAGGAATCTCTAAAGGTCTAGTTCTAAAGTTCCTTGATTTAAAAGCAAAAGGCTTGGAGCATTCACATAAGGATGGAAAACCACACATATTCTTTAACAAATGCTGGATATCTAGGCATGTTAGTTCTCCAGGCCAGTGGGTACTGTCCAATTCTGCAGCCGTGAGGCCCACATTACTATCAAACACTTGATATGTGCTGTGCCAAATACACATCAGATTACAAAGACTTAATACGCAAAAAAAAAAAAACCCGATGATTTTATATTGATTATATATGAATATGATATTTTGGATATGCTGGGTTAAATAAGTAAAATACATTATCAAGATTAATTTTACTCCTCTCTTGTTCCTGTTTTCAATGTGGCTACAATAATGTGTTAGGTTGCTTACATGGCCTGCATTCTGTTAGTGGACCGCACTGGTCTAGGTCTTGGCAGCTTAGCAGTAAGTGAAACAGACAAGTCCCCACCCTTCAGGAACTTGCACTCCAATAGAGGCAAGAAATAATGAACAAGAATAATTAATTTTAAATAACAGTGCTATGAAGATAATAAAAGAGAAATTTGTGCCTAAATATTTTTCTTTAGATATGGTGGTCAGGAAAGACCTTTTAGCCAAAGGGACATGTAATCTAAGAACTAAATGGTAAGACATGGGAACTTGACACAGATCTGTGAGAAGAATGGTGCAGGAAGAGGGCACAGCAAGCCCCAAAATCCTGAGGTGGAAGCAAACTTGGGATGTTTGTTTTTACTGCACATTGAAACACATTTATAACACAACATTTACCAGAAGTACTATTCAGGCTCCATAATGGATTTCCCTGGCACCAAGCAGTGTTTTAGGAGCTATCACATACATCACCCCATTTTGTCTTCTCAATGACTCTCTCTCTATGAATCTGCAGCACAGTGTCCATGGCACAGATGAAGAAACTAAAGCTCAGACAGTGTAAGGGGCCCGCCCAAGGACATCTGATGTGGAAGAGAGAGTGGGGACCAGAAGATCCCCTCTTCACACCTCAAATCCAAGGCTCTTTGCAGTGTCCTCTGTCATCTTCACCCAAAGTACACAGCATATGCAAAAATGATTTCCTAGCAGAAGTGTGATGTCTCTGCCACTCTTTTCTAGCTGTTCTTTATTGCTCAGTGGCTCACAGAAGGAGGAGTCAGTTTGGAAAAATGCAATGACCACCATCAAGTATTTCACAAACATCAAGTTTGCTCTCAGGCAGCACAGTTACTAAACAACATTGTTCATTTTTAGAAAGGAAGGAAGAAACGCTTAATCCCTTTCCCCTTCTCCTCTCTTCCTCTTAATTACTAAACATTCATCTTACTCATTACATTTGTTAATGGCTTAACAAGTATTTTTGTTTGTGGTTCAGATGACCTCAGAGAGACAGCTGTGGAGT
Source organism: Prionailurus viverrinus (assembly GCF_022837055.1). Classification (NCBI taxonomy): domain Eukaryota; kingdom Metazoa; phylum Chordata; class Mammalia; order Carnivora; family Felidae; genus Prionailurus; species Prionailurus viverrinus. The sequence goes on along the minus strand of NC_062571.1, from coordinate 23,344,048 downwards.
GCGGATCCAGGAGCCTGAGAGACCTGGGTCAATCCACCTCACCACTGAAAGGCTGTATGGTCTTGAACTGTACAATCTTGACACGAAGTCTCAGTTTCTTCATATGAAAAAAATGGCATAAAAGTACCCACTGAGAGGGTTGTGAAGGTTAAATTAGAGGATCTTGAGCAAGTACCCATCCCAGAAGCTAATGGCGGCCCCTCAATGAATGCTGTACAATTATAGGTGTGACCACACTTTAAAGGGGCTTCACTGCACTCTCCTGGCAAGCTGAGGCATGGGGAGTTTGGGCCTATTAAAATCCTTGAGCATCCATGGGTTAAATGAAGATGACCATTTTTCCTTTATTCTGCAATATAACTGATATGTTTCTATAAATTAGAATCTCCTCACACTGGGTCCCAATCAAATCTATTCTCCATCAATTATCATTGGGGCAATGGCAAAATTAGAAACTATTCTTTAGTCACTGAACCCTTTTCTTGTGACTAAAGAATAATTTGGAGTTCCTAAATACTTTTAGGAACTAAAACTTCCCCAAGTATAGTCATGAACCAAAGCAGCTTCTGAAAGATTTCTTTGAGATTCCAAAGGGAATGCCCCAATACCTTCAAATAGCAGTAACTTCAGCTTTTGGACTGCAGTTCTTTCTCCAAAAACAGAGCACATAGCTTTAAGGTCTCCAGTGATGTCCCCTTCAAGCTATGACACAAACGGCTAAGCCTGGCCCCTGGGAAAGTGCTCCCTGCTTCACAAAGATCTCAACCCGAGCAATTAGAAGGGAGGTCTGTGAACCATGAAGTTATTGGGAGTGGGGGTGGGCAGGAAAGGGCATGGAGATATAACCTCAAACATTTTTATACCTGTATACTGATGAAACACAAACAGTATTCCCTGCTTGATACTGACTGTGTCTCTGGGAACTTGTACTGGTTATAGAAATAACCAACAAAATCCAATGGTTTCATGGTGAGAGGATGTTTTCTTTCTTGTCTAATTGTGTGAGTTGTCCCAATGAGCAGATGTTTCTCTGTGAGAGAAGTGTATGAACTTGTTCAGTCCCAAAGACACCCACTCCATCTAAAATGCCTGACACAATCATCTGTCCATCTACCAAACCACTTTTGTTATTTCTTTTCGATTCTAAATCACAGTGTGTCAATTACCCACATATGGCTTCCCATAACCATTCCAAACTTTTCTATAAACACTGAGCTGGGGATAGGGTTTCAGAGGGATTAAAAGGTATTTTATTTATTTGCAGTGAAATGGTGTGGGGAAGTCCCTTAACATCAAGAGCAATCATGGGAGATGCTGTGGAAAGGGACATTAGCTTCTCACCACTCATGACTTTGTCTCATCGTCACGGGGGTTGAATTGTGTAGACTGTATATGAGCTTCAAGAAAACCTTTGTGTCTCCTTCCCTTATTGCTGCTCTGCCCCCTTTTGTAGATGCCCCAGAATGGAAGTAAGAGGACAGCTGGCCCAATTCCTTCTTTCTGGAGCTCTGCAAACTCGCATGTGGAAAATCCTTAAGCATTATCTTAGGTCCTATGCACAGGTCTAGAAATCCATACTTAGAAAGCACACCAGGGGTGCCTGGATGGTCAGTTGGTTAAGTGCCCAACTCTTGATTTCTGCTCAGTTCATTATCTAATGGGTTTGTGAGATTGAGCCTCACATCAATCTCATGCTCCACGCTATCAGCAAAGAGCCTACTTAGGATTCACTCCTCTCTCCCTGCCCCTCCCCCAACTCATTTTCTCCCTCCCTCTCCCTCTCTCTCTCTAAAAACAAAGAAACAAACAAACAAACAAACAAACATTAAAAGGAAAGAAAGAAAGAAAGAAAGAAAGAAAGAAAGAAAGAAAGAAAGAAAGAAAAAGAAAAAAGAAAAAATACACCAAAGACCTAGGACCAATATGGACCAATATGTCCTTAGTATAAACTTTGAGAATAACTTAGAATAAACTTTGAGTATAAACTTTGAGTGACAGGGATTTCTGGGAGTGTGTTGGAAGACTCATTTGCTTCTCCACAGAGATCTGTTTCATTCTAAGGAAACATACAAATCCAGTTCACTCATATTTTTACCTTCTATTCTATGTAGAATATCTAACCTAAACTTGAAGTTTTCAACTTGCGATACCAAAGAACATAGACTTCCCATTTCTTTCAGAACATAGCTGTTCTTCTAGTTTTAGTGTCTGTCTTCTCCATTTCCCATTCCTTCTTATACCTCAATATGATTGGTCCCCAAGTTGAGAGGTATGACTGCGAGGTCATTTACCTAAAATGTTCTATCAGAGTTATCCCCAGAAAGGTATAGATCTGGGACACATAGGAAGTGTCAATAGACTTAATGGTGTAGACCATTAACGCTCACAGTCTGGCGGCCAGCCAGCTATGCGTTTCCCACCACCTTCCAACTTTATATCCAGGTAAAATATCTTCAAATGATTTTCAAGAGATCCAAAAAGGGACAGGATGCAAGATACAATTTAGAACCAGAAAGAATCATCTAGTCCAACCTCATCATCATTTTGCTGGGAAGAATATGAGGCACAGATTGATGATGACTTGTCCAATGACACTGTGTTTATAAGGCCAGAGATTAGGAACATACGCCATCTCATGACTTCCGGGCTAATGTTCTTTTCCACTATCCAATTTACCAACCCCAGGAATAGCTCTGCCTCTTATCCTAAGACTATCCTCCAGCTGTCCATAACAAAAATTTGGAAAGACTCAACATTGTGAACTGAAAGGACCTTTGATGTGAGATCTGGGGTCAAGTTCATCTATGTGTAAGTTCCCAGGAAATTAACAGCAACTTCTCTGAGCCCTTGTTTTCTTTTTGGTCAAGTGGGGATAATACCTGCCTTTGGTGCCTGCATTCTGCATTGTTGTAAAAAAATCAAAGGATACAGGGAATGTGAAATTGCTGTGAAAAGTGTTAGGTGTAATAATCTTCCAATTCAACTGAACTAATAGGCAGAGCACTGGATGCCTGAGAGGAACAGATACAACACCTGCTAAAAGTCCCCACGTCATAACATATCTGGAACTAAAGCAAAACCTCTTCCCAGCAGCTCTGGAATGGGAGGGAAACCAGGAGGGGAAAGAAAGAGGAAACAAAATCCTATAACATCGTGGTGTTATAGATGACCAACTGTCCTGGTTGTCGCAATTTTAGCATTAAAAGTCACATGTCCTAGAAACCCCTCAGTCTCAGGCACACTGGGATAGTTGGTTACCCTAAAATACAATACTTTTTAAAAACCTAAAATGTGAATCACATTATATTCACTTAAAGGAAACTGAAAATGTTTCAGTTAAAATTTTTTCAGTAGCCAACTGTGAACTTTACATTACCCCTCTTCAGTGAGGTCAGAAATGTGAGGCAAACATAAGTAAAGCTTTAAAACATATTTTTCTGCCTCTGATGGCCAATGGTTTATTCCCCTCCTTATAAAACACTATACACAGCAGAAAAACAACAGCAAGATAAAATGGGTGAGTATAGAGACAGGATAGGAGATTAGAAAACATCAAAAAATACAATTTTATAACTCTTCTGCTCTATCCAGCCAATGAGTGCCTTGCATCCTCCCTGTCTGTGTGCAAAAGTTAGGAAGCTTCTCAAAAAGATGGTTCAAGATGGCAGCATAGGAAGATCCTGAACTCGCCTCTTCCCAGGGACACAAAACATTTTACAGCTACATATTAAACAAGTCCTTATGAAAAAGACCTAGCAACTAGCTGAACAGTTCCTCCACAACAAAGGACAAAAGGGTCAGATAGAAAGGTGGGAGAGGCAGAGATGCAATCTCACCAAAAACCTTACCCCTAGCACAGCAACCCACAATCAGAAGAAATCTCACAAATACAGAACTCCCTGAGGAGTGAGGGGTTTGTGCCCCACAACAGGCACCCCAATCCTTGAGATCTGAAACAGAGACAAGCCCCCAAAACAGCAGGCTTTGAAAACCAATGGGGCATACATCCAGGAGATGCCATAGGGCTGCAGCAAAGAGAGATTCCTCTTTTAGAGGGCCCACACACAGATTCACTCACCCCAGGACCATCACAAAATCAGCAGTTTGAAAAGCACCTAGACGATATGTAAAGGCAATTCATTTGCTAATCTTAAAGCATGTGTCATAGGGGCAAGAATCTGTTGAGACTCTCTCTTCAGACAGAGGTACTGGCAGGCACCCCTTTGAAATTCTGTCTCTACCTTGTTAGTGCTAGTACTGGCAGCCACCATTTTTGCACTCTCCCTCCAACCTGTTAGTGATGGGGCACACACCTCACCCTGTGCCACAGGCCCACCAAAGCCACCCTGCAAGTGCCCCACCCTTGCACTGCAGTCACAGAGCTGCCAAAAACAGTGGGCATTAGCAGCCTACAAGGGACACCCTTGAGTTCCTGGGTGTGATGGCCAGTGGGAACTTCATTTCTGGGTCTCACAGGTCTGAAACTAATTAAAAGACAGTTCTAGCAGAGTATCACCCCCATGGGCACCACTTAGACAAAAGACTAAAATAGGTCTTTAGTCTTCTTGTGAAAAAAGACCTATTTATTTGTCCTACAGAGTCAGCCTGGTGGCAGACTTCAGTTTAATATGCAACTATGGGGCGCCTGGGTGGCTCAGTCGGTCAAGTGTCATGATCTCGCGGTTTGTGGGTTCAAACCCAGGTGGGGCTGTGTCTGTGCTGACAGCTCAGAGCCTGGAGCCTGCTCCAGATTCTGTGTCTCCCTCTCTCTCTGCTCCTCCCTGTGTTAGCGCTCTCTCTCTCTCTCTCAAAAGTAAATAATAAACATTAAAAAAATTTAATAATAATATACATCTAGAGGTTATGGAAATGCTCTCAGGGAACAGAAGCTTTGTGTTCTACCTCGGTGTCACTAGATTTCACTGGCACTTCCCAGAAAGAAGCTCATACACTCATCAGGAACCATGACTTTTACAATTGTCACCAGGGGGACACCTCTAGATCATGTGGTCTGAAGATCCAGCAGGGTTTACAATTGTGGTCCCACAGGACTGTATGTATTTGTATACTTTATAAGCTGCTGCCTGAGGGATTAGCTTTCAATCAGCTTGAAACTAGGTGTTGACTGAGATCCCTTCATCTGGAATGTTGACAGGTCTTGAAACACCTTCCACAACTCGGACCTATCAAGAATAAATTAGGCTCCTTAGATAATCACAAAGTGTCAAGGGACAACCAAGAGCTATGGCAAGGTTCAATGATGAGGTTCATCTCCTACACAAGGCCACTCCTTCAAGACTGGGAGAGATAGCTGTTTCACCTAATACATAGAAACAAATGCAGAGAAATGAAGAAATAGAAGATTATGTTCCAAATAAAAGAACTGGAGAAAATCTCAGGGGAAAAACAAAGCAAAACAAAACAAAACCTTAAATGAAATGGAGACAAGTAATCTACCTGATAAACAATTCAGAGTAATGGTCATAAAGATGTTCACTGAACTTGGGAGAAAAATGGACGGACACAGTGAGAATAAAGAGAGAAATATAAGAAAGTACCAAATATCAATCACAGAGCTGAAGAACACAACAGAACTGAAAAATACACTAAAGGGGTTCAATAGCAGACTAGCTGAGGTAGAAGAAAGAATCAATGATCTGGGAGACAGGGCAGAGGAAATTACCCAAACACAATAGCAAAAAAGAAAAAAGAAATTTTTTGCAAAAAAAGTAAAGATAGCTTACAGGACCTCTAAGACAGCATCAAGTAGAATAACATTTGCATGAAGGAGAAAGGAGAGAGAATGAGGCACAAAGTTATTTGAGGAAATAATGGCTGAAAATTTTGCTAACCTGGGGAAGGAAATAGACAACCAAATCCAAGAAGCCTAGAAAGTTCCAAACAAGATGAACCCAAAGAGACCCACAAAAATGTCAAAAGTTAAGGAGACACTCTTAAAAGCAGCAACAGAAAAAAACAAACTTGTGACATACAAGGGAACCCCCCACCAAAACTATCACCAGATTTTTTTTTTAATGTTCATTTACTTTTGAGAGAGACAGAGCATGAGTGGGGAGGGGCAGAGAGAGAGGTAGACACAAAATTTGAAGCAGGCTCCAGGCCCTGAACTGTCAGCCCCGATAGGGGCTCAAACTCAATGAACCATGGTATTATGACCTGAGCTGAAGTTTAGATGCTTAACTGACTTAGCCACCCAGGCACCCCTCAACAGATTTCTCATCAGAACTTTGCAGAGTAGAAGGGAGTGGTATAATATATTCAAGGTACTGAAATTAAAAAAAAATTTTCTAAGAATTCTCTACGAGACAAGATTAACTTTCAGGATTAAAGAAGAGATAAAGAATTTTCCAAATAAGCAAAAGCTGAAGGAGTTAATCACCATGAAACCAACCCTACAAGAAATGTTAAAGGGACTTTTTTAAACTGAAAAAAATGGTGTATCAATTACTAACAAGAAAAACATAGGAAAGTAAAAATCTTACTGGAAAAGGTAAATATTTACTAAAGGTAGTAAATTAAATCATTTAAAAAGCTACTATGAAGATTTAAAAAAAAAACAATAAAAGTAACTACTGATATAATAATGAGTTACAGGATACACAAAATAGAAAGGTGTAAAATATGACACCAAAAACATAAAATGAAAAAAACAAAATGAAACAAAAATAAATAAATAAATAAATAAATAAATAAAAGAAATAGAGCAGGTAGAAAAATGTAGAATGTACCCAGGGTACCTGGGTGGCTCAGTCAGTTAAGCATCTGATTTTGACTCAGGTCATGATCTCACAGTTTGTGAGTTCAAGCCCCACGTCGGGCTCTGTGCTGATAGCTCAGAGCCTGGAGCCTGCTTCGGATTCTGTGTCTCCCTCTTTCTCTGTCCCTCCCCTGCTTGCACTCTCTCTCTCTCTCTCAAAAATAAATAAACATTTAAAAAAAATTTTGAAAGAATGTGTCCAAACTTAAATTGCTATCTACTTAAAATAGATTATTATGTATAAGGATGATAAATGTAAACACAAAGCAAAACTTATAGTAAATACACACAAAAAACAAGAAAGAAATCTAAGCCAAATATTAAAAATGTCATTAAACCACAAAGGAAAAATATAAGAGAAGAAGAGAGGAACTACAAAACGTCATTAAAATATTAACAAAATGGCAATAAGTACACACCTATCAATAATCATTTTAAATGTAAATGGACTAAATTCTCCAAACAAATGGATTTAAAAACTGAATGGATAAAAAAAGAGACCTATGCATATGCTGCATACAAGAGACTCACTTTAGATATAAGGACACATGGACTGAAATTGAAGGGGTGGAAAAAGATGTTCCATGTAAATCAAAGCCTGAAGATGCTGAGGTAGCTATACTTATAGCAGACAAAATTGGCTTTAAAACAAAGACTATAATAAGAGACAAAGAGGACATTATATTAAGATAAAGCAGTCAATCCAAAAGAAGACATAACATTTATAAATATTTAGGTACACAATATAGGACCACCTAAACATATAAAGCAAATATTAAAAGACCTAAAAGGAGGAATTGACAGCAATACAATAATAATAGAGGGCTTTAACACCTCACTTATATCAATGGAACATCCAGACAGAAAATCAATAAGAAGACATCAGCCTTAAACAACACATTAGGCCAGATGTACTTAATAGCTATGTATAGAGCATTCTATCCAAAAACATGAGAACACATTGTTCTCAAGTGAACAGGAAACATTCTCTAGGATAGATCATATGTTAAGCAACAAAACAAGTTTCAAAATAAATTTTAAAAGATTGAAATCATATCATACATCTTTCCCAACCACAATAGTATGAAACAAGAAATGAATTACAAAAAGAAAATTGGAAAAAGCACAAATACATAAAGATTAAACAATATACTAGAAAACAACCAATGGGTCAGCAAAGAAATCAAAGGAGAAATCAAAAAATACCTTCAGACAAATTAAAATTGAAATGCACCATGCCAAAATCTTTGGGATACAACAAAAGGAGTTCTCAGAAAGAGGCTTATAGCAACACAGGCCTACATGGAGAAACAAGAAAAATCTCAAATAAGAAATCTAACTTTATACCTAAAGAGGAAAAAATAAAGCACAAAGTTAGTAGAAGGAAGGAAATTATAAAAATTAAAGTGAAAATAAATGAGATAAATGCTAAAAAGGCAATAGAAAAAAATAGCAAAACCAAAATCTGGTTATTTGAAAAGATAACAAAATTCACAAACTTTTAGCGAAATTCACTATTAAAAAAGAGAGAAGACTCAAACAAAATCAGATATGAAAGAAAATATACAACAAATATCAAAGAAATACAAAGGATTAAAATAGATCATTATGAACAATTACATACCAACAAATTGGACAATCTAGAAGAAATAGATAAATTCTAGAAACACAGCCTTCCAAAACCGATTCATGAAGAAACAGAAAAATCTAAATAGACCAAATGCTAGAGAACACTTCCAAACTAATTGCATGAGGCCAGCATACCTTGATACCAAAATCATATAAGAACACCACATACACACAAAAAGATTATAGGCTAATATCTCTGATGAACATAGATGCAAAAATCCTCAACGAATATTAGCAAGCCAAATTCAACAATACATTAAAAGGATCATACATCATAATCAAGGGAGATTTATTTCAGGGATTCAAGGATGATTCAACATCTGCAAATCAATCAACATAATAACTCATTAACAAAATGAAGAATAAAAATCATATAGTCATCTCAAAGATGAAGAAGCATTGAACCAAATTCAACATCCACTGATGACAAAAAAAATATATCCACAAAGTGGGTATAAATGGAATATATCTCAATATAATAAGGGTCATATATGCCAGGTCCATAGCTAGTTACTTGTATATACAGCATATGCACTCTTGCTACTTTTATTCAAGATAGTATTGGGAGTCCTAGCCAGAACAAGTAGGCAGGAAAAAGAGACGGCATCCAAATTGAAAAGGAAGAAGTAAAACTGTCCCTATTTGGAGGTGACATGATTTTAAATATAGAAAACTCAAAAATCTTGACCCAAAAAACAGAACTAACAAATAAATTCAGTAAAATTGCAGGGTACAAGATCACTGTACAAAATTCTGTCACATTTTTATATACTAAAAATGAACTATCAGAAAGAGATAGTAATAAAACAAACTTATTTACAATTGTATCAAAAGGAATAAAAACTGGGCACCTGGGTGGCTCAGTCAGGTAAGCATCCGACTTCAGCTCAGGTCATGATCTTTCAGTTCATGAGTTCGAGCACCGCATTGGGCTCTGTGCTCACAGCTCCGAGCCTGGAGCCTGCTTCAGATTCTGTATCCCTCTGTCTCTCTACCCCACCCCACCCCTCTCAAAAATTAAATAAATAAATAAATAAATAAACTCAGAAAAAATTTAACCAAGGAAGTGAAAGACCTATATGCTGAAAACTATAATACATTTATGAAAGAAACTGGAGAAAAAAGAAATAAATGGAAACATATTCTATGCTCATGGATTGGAAGAATTAATATTAAAATGCCCATATTACCCTAAGCAGTCTACAGATTCAGTGCAATCTTTATCAAAATTCCAGTGGCAATTTTTACAGAAACAGAACAAATAATCCTAAAAGTGGTATGAAACTACAAAATATCTCAACAAGCCAAAGCAATCTTGAGAAAAAAGAACAAAAGCTGAAGACATCATGTCCCCAATTTTAAAATACATTACAAACCTATAGCGACCAAACAGTATGGTATTGGCATAAAAACAGATATACAGATCAATGAAACAAAGCCAGAAATAAACCCACACTTATGCAGTCAATTAATTTATGACATACAAGGAAAGAATACACAAAGGAGCAAAGGACAGTCTCTTCAATTAACGGTGCTGGGGAAAAAAAATGACAGCTACATGCAAAGGAATGAAATTGGACCACTATCTTATGCCATATATAAAAATTTACTCCAAATGGATTAAAGACTTGAATGTAAAACCTGAAACCATAGAACTGCTAGAAGAAAACTTAGGTGATAAGCTACTCTCGGTGATGATTTTTTGAACCTGATTCCAAAGGCAAGGGCAACAAAAGCAAAAACAAACAAATGGGACTATATAACATTAAAGCTTTTGTCCTGTGAAGAAAAGCATCGAAAAAAACAAAAATGAAAAGACTACCTACTGAATGGGTAAAGAAATTTGCAAACCATATATCCAAAATATATAAAGAACTCATACAACTAAGTAACAAAAGAACAAACAATCTGGCTAAATGTCAGCAGAAGATCTGAATAGACATTTTTCCAAAGAAGATATACAGGTGGCCAACAGGTACATGAAATGATACTCCACATCATTCATCATCAGGAAATGCAAATCAAAACCACAATGAACTATCACCTCACACCAGTTAGAGTGGCTATTACTAAAAAGACAGGAAATAGGGGCGCCTGGGTGGCGCAGTCGGTTAAGCGTCCGACTTCAGCCAGGTCACGATCTCTCGGTCTGTGAGTTCGAGCCCCGCGTCAGGCTCTGGGCTGATGGCTTGGAGCTTGGAGCCTGTTTCTGATTCTGCGTCTCCCTCTCTCTATGCTCCTCCCCCGTTCATGCTCTGTCTCTCTCTGTCCCAAAAATAAATAAAAAACGTTGAAAAAAAATTAAAAAAAAAAAGGACAAGAAATAAGTATTGGCAAGGATGTGAAGGAAAAATAACACACATGCACTGTTGGTAGGAATTAAATCTGATGCCATCACTATGGAAAACAGTGTAGAGGTTCCCCCCCACGCCCTCCAAAATTAAAAGTAGAATTACCATATTTTCCAGAAAATCCACTTTTAAAGGATTATCCGAAGACAAGACACTAATTTGAAAAAGTATATGCAACCCTATGTTCATTGCAGCATTATTTACAATAGCCAAGATATAGAAATAACCTAAGTGTCCATCAATGGATAAATGAAAAAAAAAATGTGGTGTGTGTGTGTGTGTGTGTGTGTGTGTGTGTTAGAATACTACTCAGCCATAAAAAAGAATGAAATCTTGCCATTTGTGCATGAATGGGCCTTGAGGATATTATGCTAAGTGAAATAAATCATACAGGGAAAGACAAACACTGTATGATTTCACTTCTATGTGGAATCTGAAAATCAAAACAAAACAAGATAAAACTCATAGATGCAAAGAACAGATTGGTGGTTACCAAACAGGACAGAGTTCGAAAGATGGGTTAAATGGTTGAAGAAGACGAAATACAATCTTCCAGTTATAAAATAAGTAAGTCATGGGGATTTAATGTACAGTATGTTGACTATAGTAAATAATACTGTATTGCATATTTGAAAGTTACTAAGAATAGATCTTGAAAGTTCTCCTTATAAGAAAAATGATTTATAACTCTGTATGGTGATGGATGGTAACAAGACTTATGTGGTGATCATTTTGCAATGTAAACAAATACAGAATCACTATGTTGTACGCTCCAAACTAATATAATGTTATATATCAAGTATATTTTGATTTAAAAAAAGAAATTTTTAAAGTTTTAAAAAGAAGTTTATCAAAGCTTAGTATCCAATATGTTATTTTATCTTACATTTGCTCCCGTTTTTCTAAAAACTACAGAAAAATGCAGTAACTGGTTCATGACAGCATGGACTATCCCTAATATCTATATCTATTTTTTTTAAGTGCACTTTTAAAATGGAGGATTGTAAAAGGCATTGTTTCAACTCGATTTATTCCAGTTGGCTTTTCTGGTCAAGGCCCTTAGAGCGTGTATTCTCTTGGCCAAGACTAGAAAGAATGTCATCATCAATATTCTAAACTATTCATCCCAAGTTCTAAATTAGGATCAGGCAGTCTGCCTGAATATACACCAATTCTGAAACCTATTCCAAAGAAGCAATTTTGCAGTGGGCAGAATAACTTCTTTAGGACTGTGTGCAGAAAGCATACCAAGATAAATGAAAGGCTTTGGAAAACTTCTGGTGTGCAACCACATTCAGAGTTTTCACCAAATATTTATTCTGGTGCCTCTATCTCCTTTTATTTCTTTTTTTTAATGTTTTATTTATTTTTGAAAGAGAGACAGAGCATGAGCGGGGGGAGGTGGGGTGGGCAGAAAGAGAAGAAGGCACAGAATCCGAAGCAGGTTCCAGGCTCCCAGCTATCAGCACAGAGTCCGATATGGGGCGCAACTTCATGAACCAGGAGATCATGACCTGAGCCAAAGTCGTACGCTTAGCTGACTGAGCCACCCAGGAGCCCCAGGCTCTTCCATTTCTTTAGCACAGATTTTTGAACATATGGCTTCAGGACATTTTCTCTATCTTTCTGACTCCTTCACCATCTCATATTCCAGTTTTGCAAGTGAAGACATATATGAAAATTATGGGTAGGGTTTTTTTGCCCTTCAAATATGAGGAAAATTAGAAAATAAAATATACTAACACAGCAACACTCCTAAAGGACTTACATACAAATCTTGCAATGAACTCTTTTGACATACAACGTACAGCAAGCCCCTGAGATTTTGTCCAGCATTATTCTTTCCACAATCCTTTTAGATCACATACAATTATGCCCACATAGAGCTAAAAATAGTTTTAAATTCCGATGAGGTATAAAAGCAAGATAAAATGACAGGCATAGTACACTTAGTAAAATAATCAATAGTACCTCATACATCTGTACTTTCAAATCTCCTTGAGAAGAATGATCTATATATACCAGCGTGGATTATTGGCTGGGGAGAAGAAAAGAGGGCTCTCTTTACCCGTGATGAATTCAAAAAGATCATAAGAACATTTGTCTTTAAAAATAAATCCAGTAAACTATACACTACACATTCCATCATCAGGCATATGTTTATGATGTGCCTTGAAAAAAAGGTGTTTTATTATGTTTTAATTTTTTAAATATCTTAGCTATAGTTTATTCTTCCATGTGAAATCCACATGGGCCTCTGGGCCTGTGTATACATGCAACCTCATGTTAACAGCACTTATGAGAGTACTTACTATTATAAAGTCCTAAAATTTTTACAAATGTAAATTTAATCATATTAATTAGTATTAAGAACAGTAGGTACAATTCTTATCCTTATTATAGAGATGAGAAAACTGAGCACAGAGAGATTAAGAGACTTTCCCAAAGTCACAGAGTTAGTAAGTACTGGAATCAAGATTGAAACCCAGACAGTTCGGCCATGATCTTCACCACTGCCTCAACAGGCCATAGCATTTGCTGTCCATACTAGAGACACCTGTTGTTTAGTCTTTCAAAGATTCTTGCCAGTCTCAGTGCCTTTGACATGTTCTCTTTGCCCACAGAATTCTTCCCTGCTGGCACCTTCTCACCATTTCCCTCCGAGCCTAAATGCCTTGTACTTAGGAGATCTTCCCTGTGCCCCCTCTAAAGTTAAGTATCTCTTTTCCATCCTTCTGTCTTTCTGTTCCTTGTTTATATCTCTCTACCATTCATCGCAATTTATAATTAGTTTCTTTCTTGTTTCTGTCAGACTTCCCCACTAGAACATTCTCCCCATGAAAGGACTGCCTATCTTCATCACTGTAGTTTCCCCAAGTACTAAGCACCGTAACTGCCTCATAGTCAAAATCAATAAATATTTGCTGAATAAATGAATATTTAAAAACTTTTACATAGTCTGAACTAATCGCCTAATTGGGACAACTTTGGGGCTAACTTGAAGCTATGTCCAGGTGCAGATTTAAGAAAAGAGGTTCTGGGTCAGGATTATTTAGAAAGTTTCTAGCATAGTCCATGAATATGGGTCCAATCTCAACACTTTTTAGACATCCTACTTCCTGCAAATGGTGAGGGTCCTGTAACAGCACAGCACCCTGCATCAATGTCCAAATGCTGCCTTGACCCACACCGAACAACTGGTAAATTCCATTATAGAAGGAAGATGCTTGGCTGGAGGGGATCCAATCTTGTAGCCCCTGGCCTCTTGTGCTGCCTACAGATGTATGTTTTTGCCGTAGAGTCTAACTTTTATATAAAGCCTACCTAAAAGTGTGGTGCTATAAAGGCAATTAGGTCCCCAATTATTTCTGTCAACCTCGGAATGATGGTAAAACTAGAAAGTCTCACTTTTCCAAAGTATTGTTACATAATTATCTTATCTGAACTTCCAAACTGAATAGCTGCTAGTCTGGAGTTCCACTGGGCGGAAATTACTGCTAGCAATTACCAGTGTTACAGGTCTTGCCTGAGATCAGAGGTCCCTTTCCCTGGTCTTCAAACCAACACTCTGAAGTAGAGACATTTTTAACTGCAGGGTCTGTTTGTGCTCACAGCGCCCTGCAAAGCCATGCCATCCCTCTGCCTGGGCAAAAGTCAGGCCAGCCCCAAAACAGCACTGATTAACAAGTGACCACATCAGTTACAGTCGTGGCTGGAAACAGATGAGACATTCAAACTGTGTAATTTAAAGAGAATTGAGTAAAGGAATTGTTTACAAAACTAAGGTCAAGGTCTAAGCAATCAAAAAAAAAATGAAAGAAAGAAAGATGTAGTGCAGTCCTCTAGGACTAGCAACAGCAGGTGCCATTAGCACTCCTAGACATAAAAGAGCAAGAGCAGCCAGTGGTTCCCAGAACCAGATTCCAGAACGATTAGCTGTGGAGGCAGGTATCTGGAGGATGCCATCTGACAGGGAGTTGTGGCCTTCAGAGGGATGCAGACAGCCTGCGGCAGCCATGGCAAGAAGGAAGCAGGGAAATGAATAACCCAACCTTCTCTTAACTCACACCAACCACTGATCCAACCCAAATGGGACCCAAAGTTCTGAGAAATCATGTGATTAAATAATGTGACCACAAAAATATCCCCCACACACACCCAGTTATGTCTTACAGCATCACACAGAAGTGGTTCTTCACAGTACAGACTTTGAAAAAAACTGGAAAAGGTGACTTCTGTCATCTCTTCCAGCTCTAGCATTCTATGACTCTGGCCAGTAATTAATGGGAAGGCATAGGACATGGGCATGTAAAAGCCAAGTAATGGCACTGTCACCTTGTGTTAACCAATATTACTTGTAGAATTATAGCCAGTCCCAGGATTCCATTTGGTATGGAGTCCTTGGCCACTGGATTAACAACGTGTGGGGAGGGGGTGTCTTTTTGGATAAAATAGCTGAAATTCATCCAAATTTCTTTTTTAAATGAGGCTGGAGGTTACTGAGAATTCACAAGAACCTATTAATTGCCTTCCCAGAATCATGATTGTGACAAGGAGTTCATACCAGATGCTCCTAAATATAATGAGACTAATTTGTAAATGTTCCCATAATGCACTGACTCTGAAGGAGCTCGCTGTCAGGGGAAAGTTTCTTCTGACCTCAGTTAATGACCTCCTTACATCGTGAAGCATGAAGATTGATAGATCTTGTAATTTTATCCCTGTTAATTTAACTGCAGATGCTATTCTTGGGCAACTTGGTGATCACAAGATTTGAAATATTGATAAGAGTCTATAGGACGGCAGTAAAGAAATAGCGGTTTTTAACAGACTGTGAAGGAACTTACAGCTTGTTAAAGAAAACTGGCTGCAGCTCAAAAATGCATGGGAAACTGACAGAGTGGGAAGCATTTAAGATAGAGTCAAGGAAGTAAACCATAAAATTTATATTTATGAAGCCAGCAATACCAAATGAGCAACAGGAACCAATGTGGCTGAGTGTGGAAGAGAAGACATATACACCAGCAGAGAAGCAAGGAATATTAGAAAAATAAAAATGCATGTGTATACTATAATATTTAACCACCAAACATTTGCAACTAAGAACTGTGGAGAATACCTGTGACTTGGTGGCTTTGCCTGGGATGGGAATGGACTGCCCAGCACCCAAGCCACCCCACCACCTGGGAAGGGTTTTTACTGGTTATCCCTATTTGTCTCCTGCACCCTGCTTCTCTCATTCTGCCCCATGCTGGCTTCTGGGACATCTGTATATCAGAACTCCCAGTTACCGTGTTAGGAAATTCAACTGCACAATCCACAGGGCTGTGAAAGATAACAGCCTTAGTGAGAAGAAGTCCTGAGTAGAAGGATATACTTTTTGTGCAGAATAAATTTCTTTCAGGCATTGCCATGTGATGTTGTTTTTGTCCAAGCTGTAACCCACCCCTAATGCACAGGGGAATTATAATACCCAGGCAAGGGGAAAAAATTGTTCATAATTATCAGATAAATTCCTTGCCATTCTATTGAGATATAAAGTATTATCCTCATCTCAGAAATGAAGAAACCAAAACAAAGAGATTTCAGCACATTTCAGCAATGTGACCAGCCCGCTGGGTTGTGGGGAGTCACCATTGCAGTCCAGAGGGAGAGAACCTGTACATTTTCATCACTTCTGACGGCTTTACCCCCAAGGACTTGAGAAGGGAAACAAAGCAATTGGAAACGGTACCTTGAGTTCTTCTCTCGTCTCACCATTACCCATATCTCTTGACTACCCCAACAGTAAGTGGAATTATAAAATAAGTATGGAGGAAAAGGGGAAGAGAGCACTAGCATACAAGTAAAATGGCCACTGGTAGTTATAGAGCCCCAAATCTGTGCTAGGGAGAATCTGGTGGCTGGGGCTTTTTGGGGAAGTGATTTAAATCTGCACAGAAGGGA
The DNA here is from genome assembly GCF_022837055.1 of Prionailurus viverrinus. Classification (NCBI taxonomy): domain Eukaryota; kingdom Metazoa; phylum Chordata; class Mammalia; order Carnivora; family Felidae; genus Prionailurus; species Prionailurus viverrinus. The sequence continues at coordinate 23,327,344 of NC_062571.1, read as the reverse complement.
AGAAATAGAATGACCTCTCCTGAGGTTAGGCATTGTAACACAAAAGCAACAATATTGGACTAAAAGTCCAGTGGGTCTGGAGTCTAACCCCAGCTCTGCTATTCTCAAGGTTTGTATGACCATAAGCAAGTTGCTAATGTGCCTCCTGCATCTCAGGTTGTTTGCCAAAGAATGGAAGTTCCTTCCCAGTTCTGTCTCCAACCCCTCAAGCTCCACTCATAACTGGTTTAAATATATTTAAACCAAATGGCTGAGCAGAATTGAGCTTTTAGAAAGAGTCTCCCTTCACACAGCTGACAAACCAGCTTCCTGTGGTTTCTGTTAGCCGGAAGCTATCCTCAGCAGTATAAGCGCCCTGGATCTCAACCAGTATTTCTCATTTTTCTAAGTTCTCTGAGATAACTGAGCTCCTGTCTGTCATGATTTGGGGGGCGACATGTTGCCTGAAAGGGGCCCAGGGTGAAAGGTCTCACACTTCCTAAAAAATCCAAGACAGGATGCTGTAACATTGAAGAATTCTCAGAAATCCAAAATCCCCCACTGCTATAATGGAGTCCAAGGGTCTACTCCATGTACGAGAGCTCACAATAAATACAGTTAATAGACTATTTTTGTCAATCTGTTTTCTTAAAGTTCTGAATGTCTTGGATTCGATATTAAAGGTTTCCTTTGTTCCCTTGTAAAAGACATTGCCTGACAAGCCCAGAGAAAAGTATAGTGACATGTTTTTATAGAACATATCACCAAAGCTTTATTATGAAGCTTGAAGCATTAGGTTTTTGAATATATATTTTAAATAAATAGAAAAGTAATGATGGGCTCCCAACAATTGTAAAATTAGAGGTTCCAACATTATTCTAACAGATGGCATCTTGCTTTGTGTTATCGTGTTTGAGTTAGCAACAGTCTTCATTATACAGAGATATTCTTCATTGTGTGATCTTCATAATAGGGATTAAGGAAAGGATATAAATGTAGTAATTTAGCAGATCTTATTGTTGGAAAGTGCTCATTTACTTCTAACTTGCAGCATGACTCTGTTGCTTAAAAAATGTTTTCCTGCTGTTTTTTAGCAGCAGGGAGAACACAACACATTGTTGTTAAGGTTGTTGATTCTAACTAGCTTTCATTAGGTATAAAAACCCATAAAGAATCAATAAATACTTTGTGTTTTTCTAAAGAGCATTCAAGGGTGGGTACTGTTAATGTGCTCATTGTGTCCAAACAGTATTAGCCCAAGAGAAATAATGAGGAAAAACATGAATAGAAAATGGAAAATACTGTTAGTAATGCTTTCCATGCAATAAAGCATTTCAAGTCAATAACTTGCTTACTACTTACAGGCCAGCACAATATTAAAAAAAATTCCCTTACATAACTGGCCATCTATGTTTAATGGGATTTTCTGTACAAATATTACATGGTCCCTGAAGGAGCTATTAGCTGTTCATGGCAACTGTCCATCTTGATCCTATTCCTCTAAGCTAGCCTTACCCATCCCCACACCACAAAGATAGTGGCCAATTAAAAAAAATGCTATGGCTTCTTCAGCTCTATCTTGGCATTGCCTACTGACCCTGCAAGGCTGATTACAACACAATTGATATGTTAGGTGCTCAATAAATGCTTCATGTATAGGAATGAATCATCTCTAATAACTGTCTCAAAATTGCTTGCTTGTAGTAAAGTTGGGATTGATAAGAATACTATTTGTAGACAGTGGACTGAGACAATAAACTCATTGTTTATTATTCTAATCATTGTTAATATCATGATCCTTTTGAGAAAATGATAAAAATAATGAACTCTCTCCCCAGAAAAATTCGCACACACACACACACACACACACACACACTTGCTTTTACATACCATTTTATGTGGTTCCAGAAATCTTTTAAAGCATAGCAGATTCGAGGTTAAGGGTCCCTGACCTTCCAAAGTAATAAAATGGGCCATGAAAATATTCATGAGCAATAGTGAGCAAACAATGACAAAATTCTTTGAAATGTTATATAATTCACTTTTTTATTAAAAAAATTTTAATGTTTATTTTTGAAGGAGAGAGAGAGTGTGTGTGAGCAAGGGAGGGGCAGAAGAGAGGGAGACACAGAATCCAAAGCAGGCTCCAGGCTCTGAGCTGTCAGCACAGAGCCCGATGCAGAGCTCAAAACCACAAGCTGTGAGATCATGACCTGAGCTGAAGTCAGATGCTTAACTGACTGAGCCACCCAGGTACCCCTATATAATTCACTTTTCAAGGATATCCATTGTATGGATCTTACAGGGCATTTGGATTTGGAGTCTGATTATTTGCTTCTCAAAAGTATTTTCCAATCTACCAAAGACAGTAAGTGTCTTGAAGTCAGGAGGTCCTTATCTTTGAATCCACAGTCTCTGCCTCATAGCTGACCTTTGGTATATGTTTGGTGTGTGTGCTGGATGAATATATGGTTCTCTTGCCACTTCTGTAAATAGCTATGCTTCACTTAAGTGTTTGCATTTAGGTCATTAAATGCTTGCATGGAAGTGCAAAAAGCCTCTGTCAATTGAAGATTACTCAGAAAAGAAGATAAAGCGCATCTCAAATTGTAATGTGAGTCAATGGGAAAAGTGATTTACTTTACAAAAATGAAATTTATACAAAACTAGTGCATAAATCAAGATCTCCTCTCTCTCATGAATAATTTGAGTCACCTAGTATAATTTATAGCCTTTGTCATGAAGCCAATTTAAAACCCTATTCCAATTTTAGTATGTCTTCTGTTGAAGCTAGCACAAATACTGATGCAGGAAACTTGTCTGAATTGCATAAATATTTTTCTGGAGTAAGGGATGTGAGCTCTTCAAACACTGGGCATTTTGTTTTGTTTTGCTTTGCTTTTTAGGTCTTTGTTGAGACAAATTTTGAAATCTGCAACATCATTGTCACAAAGAATTCTTGTTATGTGAAGGTTATACATAGCTAGTGGCTCCAACTAAAGATGCAAATAAGATACTGAGGGGAGTAACTTCACTCTTCTGGAAATGCTAGAAAATTCCAACGTCCTGATTTGTGGGGAAATATTCATGAGAAAGGATTTTTCCTACTCCTAGCAGGAAAACCTCATTATGGTACAATCCCCTTTACCAATAAGCCTCTCTGCTTTGAGGTGCCAAACTGATTATCCAGGAATTTAGCTTCCTCTATGTATTAATTAGTTTGCTAGGACTGCTATAACAAAATACTGCAGACTGTGTGGCTTAAACAACAGAAACTTATTTTCTCCCAGTTGTGGAGGCTCTAAGCCCAAGACCAAGATGTCAGCAGATTTGGTTTCTCCTGAGGCTTGCAAATGGCCATCCTCTTGCAGTCTCTTCACATGGCTGTCCCTCTGCCACACACCCTAGTGTCTCTTCCATTTCTTATGAGGACATCAATCCTATAGGATTGGGGGCCCACCTTAAACAGTGTCATTTTACTTAATCATTTCTTTTAAAGAGTATAACTCCACCTACCATTACATTCTGAAGAACTGGGAGATTAGACTTCAACATATAATTTTAGGGGAGAGGCACAATTCAGTCCATAACACTCTGAACTCCAGGAATCTGGCAGCTTGACTTCTCATGCTCCTGTCTTCACAGATCACCTCTGGCTAAGCCTACTGTCCCAAAATCAGGTTTAGCATGACTTCTTTCTGATTCCAGGGTCCATGGTGTCTCTGAAGCTATTAGTTACTTCCACTTACTTTTCTACCACTGCCAAAGTAACCAGGGGCGAAAAAAGAGTTCTATGTAGAATTCTGAGTCACTTGCTTATTCTACTGAACTCTGTGTGTGTGTGTGTGTGTGTGTGTGTGTGTGTTCTTCTTGACATAGAAAACAAACCTCCAGTTCCTTGTTTGAATGTAAGCATCAATAAATCTGTCACAGTTTCTCTGACATTGGCCATAGAAACTTTTTTTTTAGATATGTCTCCCTGAGCAAGGGAAAGAAAAGCAAAAATAAACTATTGGTATTAAATCAACATAAAAAGTTTCTGCAGAGCAAAGGAAATAATCAACAACAAAAAAAGACAACCTACTGGGGGCGCCTGAGTGGCTCAGTCGGTTAAGCGTTCAACTTCCGCTTGGGTTGTGATCTCATGGTTGGTAAGTTCGAGCCCCACATCGGGCTATGGGCTGACAGCTCAGAGCCTGGAGACTGCTTCAGATTCTGTGTCTCCCTCTGTCTGTCCCTCCGCTGCTTGCACTCTGTCTCTCGCATTGTCTCAAAAATAAATAAACATTAAAAAAAAGACAACCTGCTGAATGGGAGAAGATATTTGCAAAGCATATATCTAATAAGAGATTAATATCCAAAAAATATAAAGAACTTATAAAACTCAACACACACACGACAACAACAACAACAACAACAACAACAAAACAAATAACCCAATTTAAAATGGTCAGAAGACATTAATAGATGTTTCTCCAAAGATGGCATCCAGATGGTGAACAGACACATGAAAAGATGCTCAATATCACTCATCATCAGGGAAATGCAAACCAAAATCACAATAGATATCACCTTGCACCTGTCAGAATGGCTAAAATCAAAAACAGAAGAAAACAAATGTTGGTGAGGACATGGAGAAAAAGGAACACTCGTGCAATGTTGGTGAGAATGCAAACTAGTGCAGCCACTGTGGAAAACTGTATGGAGGTTAAAGTTAAAAATAAAACTACCTACGATCCAGTAATCACACCACTGGGTAAATACCCAATGAGTACAAAAACACTAACTTGAAAGGATATATGCACCCCTATGTTTACTGCAACATTATTCACAATAACAATTATGGAAGCAGGCCAAGTATCCACTGATAGATGAATGGACAAAGAAGGTGTGGTATATATGAACAATGGGATATTACTCAACCATAAAGAAAAATGATATCTTGCCATTTCCAACAACATGGACAGACCTAGAAGGCACAATGTTAAGTAAAATAAATCAGTCAGAAAAAGACAAATACCATATGATTTTACTCGTATGTGGAATTTAAGAAACAAAACAAATGAATAAACCAAGAAAAAATGAGACAAACCAGGGGATTAGGGGTACACTTATCATGATGAGCACTAATGTATAGAATTGTGAGAGAGAGAGCAAGCATGTGAATGTGAGTGGGGAGGAGGAGGGGCAGAGTGAGAGAGAGAGAGAGTGAGAGAGAGAATCCCAAGCAGGGTCCATGCTCAGTGTGGAGCCAGATTCAGGCCTCCATCCCACAACCCTGGGATCATGACCTAAGCTGAAATCAAGAGTCAGACGCTCAACCAACTGAGCCACCTAGGTGGCCCATGGAATTGTTGAATCAGTATATTGTACACCTGAACTAATATAACACTATATATATATATATATATATATATATATATATATATATATAACTAATATATAACACTATATTTAACACTATATGCTAATTATACTGGAATTAAAAAAAATAATAATAAATAAGTCATTCACAACAATTCCATTTACATTTGTGTATAACTCAACATTAAGAAGAGAACTGTGGAAGAAATTCCAACAAAAGCAACCGAAAAGGAAGAGCCAAACAGAAGGGAAGAGAACAGTGAGAGAACAATGTCAAAGGAAGAAGGAAAAAGGAGATTCACATGCTGCACAGGCACCTTGAAGGATGTTCACCAATGAAAAGACACAGAGTTTGGAAATTAAGAAATCGCTGATCATCTTAAGAGCAGTTTCAGTGGAGCAGAGTGGAATTTGGCAAGCCAAATACAGTTGGTTGAGAATTTAGTAAGTAGTAATTAACCAGAATAGTGAGTATCAAACAATATTTTCAAGACACAGAGAGAAGTAAGACAGTAAGCAGCTTGAAGCATGGCCGGTAGGACATGAAGCACCAAGAAATGAGTTTGTAAAAAGGGATGAACATGGTTGTAGGTTCGGGATGGGGAGGAACTGTAAAGAAATTGAGGATTAGATGAAGAGAGAATATAAAAAATGGAGAAAAAGACTGTCCCAGGGATGAAGCACAGACTAGGACATACTAGGAAAGTGTGTGGAAGACTCAATAAAGAAGAAATTTCACATCAGGGGAGAACAATTGTCAGCATGGTAACAGGAAAGACATCTGAGCTTTCCCTGGGCCTGGTAACACCGGGTAATTTTAGCAGCTCGCATTCAATGACCATTTGATACGAGACATGACATGCTTCAGATGGCAGCTGGGGGAAGGAGGCCTTTTGGGAACTGGACTCATCTTCAAAACATCATTCTGCTGAAAAATTAATTAAGCAAAGAGTCAACTCACCAACTTTATCAGTTTATTTGTAATTTCTTTCTCTTAACTGTAAGTTTATAGCAATTAGTACTAGATGAGATTTTACAGATATTTGAAGATGTGGGAAAAGTTTTGGTTGACTGATTTTCATTTTGTTCTTTATACCACCATTTTAAGGAATATTTAATCGGTCAAAAGCAAAGCATCATGGAGTGCTTTAATCTATTTATGAATATATGTGATATTCAGAAAAGTATATTTAAATACCATAATCAAATCTCAGTGTTTCCTATGGAGTTTTAGGTTATGTACCTAAAACTAATATACCTTATTCCCTTTGCTTTGCCTACTGTTTGCCCTATTTGAGACCCTTTTGCCAAAATACTAAGTAGAAGAACCCACTCACATTGTTATTATAGCAATTAGGAGCCAAAATTTTGTATGTAATGTAGTTGCTCTTATTACTTCACAATTACTTTCCCTCCTAAAACAAGGACAGTATCCCCACGATGCAAAGGATCAATGAACCTGTCAGCTATTGAATAAAACTCATCACAAATAATTGTCCTTTGTATTTGTGCATCCAATGCCATCACTAAAATTTCTGCTGTGGTCTTCAAAACCTAGAATTTTTTAAAAATATGTACATGTCCATCATTTAGTGCATAGCTGTGTTACTTGGGCTCTTTATGACTGCTGGAAGAGGCAAGTTCAGGATTTGCTGCAAGGGTACTGGGGACCTAGGGTAGCATCAGCTACAACGTCACAAGGTGGGAGTGGTGGGGGGGACCTGTAATTCCAAGACCAAGATGTGTAATCAGCTCCACAGAAAGATCATTGGAGCCCAGGAGAGACCTGAGCAGCACTTATAACTAACGTATTATCTGATCTCTCTATCACAATTTTGTATTTTGTATTTAGATTTAGATTTAATGTAGCTCAAATCTGAAGTCCTAATCGCACGGTCCTTTAAAATAATCTTATCTCAGCAGCCTCACTTTCTTTCTCATCTTTGAACGGTTTCAACCTTTCCTTTTCCTGCAACTATCAACAAGTCTATGCTTTTGGATGTTTTACAGGGGAACATAAACATTCATTTCCTAAATGAGCACCAAGACAAATTTTATTTAGGCTTAAAAACTACTTCTCGCTAATGAGAGAAAAACAAATTGGATTATATACGCAAATTTATAGAGTCCTTTGGGGATGGAAGAGGGTACCTCTTGACCCATCCATTTCGATCATGGGCCTCATAAGGAGTCTGGTTCATGGCCCAGAACCGGAATGCCAGACCACCACACCCATAATGTCAGCCACAGAGTATGTAAATAGCACAGTTCTCCATAGTGGTGAAAAACTGATATAAGGTCTCCCAAGTTTAAGTTCAGGTCACTAAGATGTTCATATAACTTAATACTAATATCTGACATGTTATTTAATCTCTTTCTGCCTTTGTTTTATCTTTCATGAAATCAGGTGAGAGTGTGTGTGTGCATTACTTATATATATGTATATACACATACATGCATATACACACATACACACATTTATATACACAGTTGGCACATAATATACACTTATGTTAGTGGTTTTGTACACACTAGAAAAGTCTCTAGATCACAGCTTAAGATCACACAGCTTAAGTTCTTCCCTTCTTGCTTTTCAGAAGGCAAATCTCAACAGTTGAACTCAAATTAAATGCTATTATTTCTGTGATACATAATTTATTCAATGATTCAAGGAATATTTATTGAGTCATGCTCAATAAATGTCATGCTTTGTACTGAATGGTAATAAAATGTAGTGAAAAATAAAATGGTGCAGTCTCCACCCTCGAGAAGTTTACAGTCTAGAAAGGAGGATTTCAAACTATAAATAAAGCACAATTAGAATTCATGTGATGGATAAAAGATTGGACACAGTTGGGACAGACTCAAAGGAAACACAGATTTGCACTAGCAGATCTGCTGACCAACTATCCTCATATCCTGGGACACCCCTCAGTCCTGGGTTTGCCTAAGACTGAGAGGTGTCCCAGGATAGGAGATTCAATGCTAAAACTGGGACATTCCCAAGCTAACCAGGACAGCTGGCTCTCCTCCTAACAGGGAAGTCCCACAAAGGCAGGTATCTGCTTTATACTCTGGAGCATCTCCTGTGTGAGCCCCTAGGAATGGAGTACAATGGGTAAATATGGGGGTACTCTGGGGTCAAACAACACGTGCTCAAAGCCAGATTCCACTCACAAGCTGTGTAACCTCAGACACTTTACTCTTTTTCTCTGAGTCTCAATTTCCCCAAAATAGTGACATAGTTGATAAGTCGATGATAAGGATTAAATTAAAAATTAATATAGAGAATTATAAGGATTAAATTTTTAAAAATGGATTCAAAGCTTTTTACACACTGCCTGGCACACTGTCCCGTTAATTTTGCTACTAATGGCCACTAATTTTGCTACTTTGTAGACCCTCAACAAATATTTGTTGAATGAGCATATAATTGCATATACTTTGACAATTCTATCGTGTTTCTGACAGTTACAAATGTGTTTTTCCTTTGGAAGTTGGGTATGGAGTAATGAATATGACACCCCCTCACACACAGCCCACCAAATCCATCTCAGACCACTCCTCATCACAGCTCTCCTTACACCTTTCTACATTCTTCTGGATCTGGTCATATTCCTTTGGAGTCTCTACATCGCACCAAGGCATGTCTTAAGCAGAACACTTCATTGTCCTGGTAATAGAGTTACATTCTCTCCATCCCTCCCTAACCCTCAGCCCACCTCCTCAGGATGTCTGGTCTACCTTGTAGTCATTACTACTGTTAACGTGGGAAATATTTGGTTGACTCAGCCAGGATCCAAGGAGTGAGCAGAAAGTTCCCTTCAGGAAACTCTCTCTCCCTCTCAGGAGAGGACCACTTGTACTCTTTCAAGGGTGTGTGGAAATGTACAGCCAAGAGCCAGGTCACATCTAATCTCTTAGGAGAGAGAGGTTGAGTTTCATCGGGAAGCAGGTTGACCTTGAACCAAACCAAAAATATCAATATGGCAAGGGTTCACTGTCTAAATGAAGCAGCCAATGTGTATTATATAAAGAGTAATTCTAACAGGAACCATTTTAGCTTCCAAAATAAAAGATTTCTAGACTCCTAGGAAAATGTAGGAAGTATAGAAGGAAAGACTTAGAAAAGTACAGAAAATACCTTCATAATGCCCATGATTTTTCAGAGTTCGTCTAGGAGCGTGTTAAAACTATCCCAAAATTCTGCAACCACACCAAAACGCTGATACCACCCTTTGGAATCTCATCCTCCTACACAAACGTATACACACACCCTATGAAAGTCACTGGTGTTGCAATCCATGAAATATGTGTCTCGTTTATCAAGAGTGATTCCAATCGGAAAGCAAAACAGGGATTCAATGACTGATAGAATGCTGGACTAGGAGACTAGAGATGTTAGTGTCAACCCAATCCATTTGTGACTATGGCAAATCCTTTACTTCTTTGTTCTTCTGTTGCTCTAGCTCTAAAAGGATCATGGCCATCTCTGTCCATTTCTCCTGCATAGGGAATTCATAAAGAGGAATAAGATCAAATGCATGGAGGTATTCTTCAGAATAGAACTTATGCATACCTTATATTATTAATAATAAAAATTGGATTCAATAAGCCTGTTTTATTTTTTTTTTTTTTAATTTTTTTCAACATTTATTTATTTTTGGGACAGAGAGAGACAGAGAACGGGGGAGGGGCAGAGAGAGAGGGAGACACAGAATCGGAAACAGGCTCCAGGCTCTGAGCCATCAGCCCAGAGCCTGACGTGGGGCTGAAACCCACGGACCGTGAGATCGTGACCTGGCTGAAGTCGGACGCTTAACCGACTGCGCCACCCAGGCGCCCCTCAATAAGCCTGTTTTAAACAAAAGGCCAGGCAAGGGCAATTCCTCTGTAATAATGCCAGTCTTTTGTATCATGTAGACTTTGGAAATGTGAAGATATTTTGAAGCAATAGGAGGTGACTGTATAATCATTCTCTGTTAAATATTTTCAAGAGCCTTGCTCAAGTTAGTTTTAACTTTATTTAAATAATCATTCAGAGCTTTAACACAGATATTAATTTTAAAACTCCGTTTCTATAGTAGATATTATATAAGCTTATTCTTCCTTTATAAAGCATTCAGTGCACATTGAGAGAAACAAGTAGTTTCTGATTATAAAGCATATTGAAAAATACAACTATCATCAGATAGTATATGTTGGATAAATAACACTCAATCATGTGAGTCAGCCAACTACTGTGGATACAAACACATTTTTTGAGTCATGCTGGCTATTAATCAGTGGTAACACCAATGAACAGAATGAAAAATTTCACCCCAAACTGACTGTTGAAGTGTTGCACATAATATTGCCCATTCATTCTCCATGTAATTAGTCACACTGCCAGCTTTGATAAGGGGGTTGGGTTTCCTATATCTTTTCTGGTTTCTTGTGTACTGAACAGAAATTGCATTTGCTTTCACTTCTGCTTGTGATTGGAAACTTTGCTGACATGAATGTCACACCTGGAATAACAGGTGGAGCTGTGCTCTCAGTCTTTGATGAGCATATCAGTCCAGTAACAAGCAAACACTGTCATCAATAAGAAGTACACACTTCTGACTCACTGTGCCTGATAGCATTCTTTAGAAGAATGTCAGCAGTAAGGGGTCAATATCTTAATCTTACAGAAGAAAAACCCAACTTACCACCTGGCTGTGCTACTTAGATCTGCTACCTATTCATGTCCAGGTTCCTACTAGTTTGCTCTCTTGAGTGTTAGAGATCAGACAGAATTAGCAATTGATCAGTAATTATTGACAGGGTGTCCTTGAGCTGAGCACTGATTTTGTCTATGTGGATTTTGATTTGACTCCCCTGTGACATAAGATACTTTTCATACTCTCAAAGAGATTATGATCTAGTGGAGAAGTCAAAACAAATATTTGGAAATTTAAAAGACCATGCAAATTGTAATAATATGGCTGAAGTGTAAGAATTGTCTAAAGACAGTAACTGAATAAATGCCAAATGAATGATATTAAGGTCAGTGGTTTAGAAACAGTGCTCCAGGTAATCCCAAGTATTCAGGTGGGGGGAGCTCCCAAGGCAGCAGCAGAAGAGAAGAGAAGCTCCAAATGAGTAGGACTTCAGCCAAGCCCCCTTCCACCCCATCCACAACCTAGATTCTACCTCCACCAGAGTAACTCTTGTGTTTGTTTTTTGTTTTCTGGGTTTTTTTTTAACTTTTTATAGTGGAAATTCACATACAATTTCATATCAAGAAAGGGATTCAGATTTGTTTTTTAAAAAGCCATTGATGGGGCGCCTGGGTGGCGCAGTCGGTTAAGCGTCCGACTTCAGCCAGGTCACGATCTCGCGGTCCAGGAGTTCGAGCCCCGCGTCAGGCTCTGGGCTGATGGCTCGGAGCCTGGAGCCTGTTTCCGATTCTGTGTCTCCCTCTCTCTCTGCCCCTCCCCTGTTCATGCTCTGTCTCTCTCTGTCCCCAAAATAAATAAACGTTGAAAAAAATTTTTTAAAAAAAAGCCATTGATGTATTTTTAAATGCTATGAATTTCAAAATTGCATAGTGTAATCACTAGTGTGTTTTCAGTAGGTTTTCTTGGTGGAAGAGAACAGAAGACTTGCCAGATGAAGAAGATTTGGATAGTCAGATGGCTTCCAGTTTAGTGGTTTATATAAAAACATTAAGATACTTAAACAGGTGGAAGTCCAAAGAGCTGGACTAAAGTTAGAGGACAATGCCACTTGCCCATAGGCTGTAGTGCAAGACAGTGAGAAGGGTGATTTCAGAGGTATCATCTTGGAGAGGAGCCATATCACGATCAACACAGTCATCATTTCATTAGAATAATCCATGTACACACATACAGGGCAGATATAAGAAAGCTCAGAGAAGAGAAGAAGGTTTCCCAGTAAAGAGGCAGAGACCTGAGGGGCTCTATAGGGAGTTAGTGTGGGTGGGACTCCTGGCCCATCTAAGGCAAACATAAGAGCTAGATCGGTTTCAGAAGTTAAGAGCAAGAGTCCTGGCTTGCCAAGAAACACTAGAAAAGTGAAATACAAGGACTAGGTCCTCTTCTCCCCCAAATCCTTTAGCCTTGAATAAAGTAAGCAGCAGAGAAAGCTCTAGAAGATGTCTTGATTCCACTTCTGCCTTCAGCTGACCTTTGAACCTAGCAACCAGGAGATATCAATTCTGCTTTTTTGTCTAAAGAGATGGAGTTGTAGGAAGTCAGAAACATTCCTCAGCACTTACAGCTAACAACAGCAAAATTGGTGTGCATTGTCTGAACACAAGTGATATATTTTTCGAAATTACACAAATAGAACTAAAGAATATTCAAGCACATCATAAGCATTCTTGGGCTACAAGCACAAAACATGGATAATTCAAGCATAAAAAATTACTAGAATACCAGAGTGTCTTGCAGAATTAAAGATGAGGAACAAGGATTGGGAAGGGCAGAACAGGGCTGAGATGTGGGGACTCTCAACAGCAGAAGTCTAAGGAGCCCCCTCTGTAGGGGCTGCCTTTTAGGGTTTCCACCTGCTTCCATGATATGGAAGATTTACTTTTGCAGATTCTCCAAAAAGAACAGCTAGCTGTTACCAAGGAGTTTTAATCTGTGCTGCAGTCACCTATAGCAAAGAGAAAGGGTAAGTGGAGCTGGAGCAACTCTGTGAGCGGTGACGCCTCCACAGTGTGCAACTATTGCATACACCATTATTCCCTGGTCTAGGAGTCATGGGAGAAGCCATCTATGGGGTACTGGAATCCAATGAACTTAGTCAACCAAATATAGTAGTCATGATGGCCGCCATTTTGAAAACCAGAAATAAAGCAAGTTGTTCTCCTTTGAACTATTTAGTAGAGCCTAATATTAAAATGAGTGCTCCTCCAATGGGTTCTTAGGACAGTGTTTATGCCACTATTGTACATACTATTATAATTACCTGTTTACCTTTGCCCCCACCCCCACCCCACAGACTAGAAGCATCTCAAATATAGGGGCTGTTTCCTGCTCACATTTGCATTTCATCTATTAGGTGATCAATAAACATTTCTTACATGTAGGGAAACCATGCCTGTCAGACTCAGGATGGGCATAACTATTGGTCAGGAAAGGTATATGTTCTTCAGGCAGAGGTTGTGAGTAAAATAACAGTAGATTACTGGGAGATGAGACCCTTGATCCAAGATTCATGCTGTGACTGTGGTTGGAAGGCTAATTGGAAATCAGGCAATACAGTCAGCTTGTGGGAGGCAGACCTCCACAGCACAGGCTGAAGCAAATGAGCCCTTGGAGGTAGTCCTGGTCCCTCCCCATCCTGGCTCCTAAGGTAAAGCCTGGCTGATCTTACTAAATGTTTGGGTTATGTCTCCAAACTGGTTCTGCAACATCATATGCTGGGTCCTCTTCTTCTTCTTCTTCTAAATATTTGTCCTAAAATGGGAGAAGTAAATGTGGAGGTGCTATGTGATTTCCCTTGCATCCTCTACCCAAAGAGAGATAATTTAATATTTTATTTTCTGTATAAACCATCCATAAACTGTTCATGTAAAGCCTGATTTCCAGGCAATCTGATTATGTCTTCTACTTCCCAAGGGGGTTTCTTCCACTCTACTGGTGAGAAGCTTTCCTCTTGTTAATCAAGGATCATGTTAATCTTACCCCACCCCCACAGATGGAATTGAATAGTAGCAAAACCATCTCTAGTCTGGCTACCACTGAGGCCCACTAGAGACCACGGCTTCTTTGAAGAACGTTGCCAATATAGCTGACACTTCCCCAAATACTAACAAATCTCCAGGTCATCAGTGATCATTCTCAGAGTTAACAGATCATGTATCCTTGTGGATCACACATCTACTCAGAATTTTTTTGAGATAAAAGAACATGGATTATAACACTGCGAGCTCTTTATGCAACTTCTTAACAACTCTGTTCATGCTAATTAATTGCCAGATCTTTGGAATATGATCAAAACCGAAGTCCCCTAGTGGCCAGGATGAAGGTCCACAGCTGATGCAGAAAACAGAGAGCCCAGAAGAAATTTCATCTGTCCTGGCAAGGAAACACAAAGAGAGAATCTGGGTCAAAAAGCAGACAGCTTCTACAGTAACATTTGCATCAAAGAAAAGGCTGAGAATATTATTAACTATAGAATAAATACATAAAATGTAACAATATTTGAAACCAAATAGCAACTCTGTCCTTTAAAAAAAGCATTATATTGCTTTCTTGGGAAGCATATATCTAAAATTACAACAATTCAGATTGCTTTCACTCAGAAACATTTTGTTAAAAGATTGCCTTACATCATATTTGAAAAACATAAGCAGACTTTTACCAAATATAGAAACAAAGATCATAAACTGAAAATAGCAGGCAGAAGACAGACTCAGTGGAAACTACAGAAATATTAACATTGTATTAGATTTGGCAGTGAAGAAATAGAAATATATCGTGATTTACTACCTTTACAAAAGAATAAAAATTAGGTGAAAAAAATATTCAAACTATCAGAAATAGCAAGACACTTTTTGGCAATACGTAAGGAAGAAGATTTATTTAACTTTGGAGAGGGTTGGCAGAAAGGGACTAAAATGAGAAACAATAATACCACATATTAACTTTGTTCTTAAACATCTACATTTAATGTATCAACTTTGGCTGTTGTTATATGCCTTGGCAATTCAATAAAGTTACTGGAATGGAAAATTGAAAATTTTTATTGTGATATTTCCAATTTCTCCACTAGTGGAATAGTTTAATAATAAGCCATTGCATATGCTTTCAGCATTCTCATTAAAATGAGTGAGCTACCATTTTTCTTTCTATTCCTAGTTATCAGCAACTTTATTTACCAGTGCATATTAGGTAGGACACAAAGCTCAACTAACCATTTGTGGTTATAGTTTCTGAACAAGCAAGTATTACCTATTGCAAAGGCATAAGGTTTTAAAGCTGGAAGGAATCCTAAGTGGTTTCATATTCCGTATTTCATAGTATCAATGAAGAAACTGAGGCTCAGAATGATTAAGTAACTTGTCCCAAGTCAACAGCTAGTCAATAGCTGAGTAGATGTCATCCTTCTAAAATGTTGTATTACAGTAGACTACCCTAGAATCCAAATTATTTCAGGAGTAGCCATTGAACATAGGCCTACAAATTCTTGTCTGGCAAAAAAAGAGAAAAAAAGAAACAGCCAAGGAGGATACTTAATTTATTAAAAGTCTACTTCAGCCTCTACCTTTACTTGGAATGGTTATTTTTCTTTTAGCTTTTATTAATCTGCCCCCAGTTTTTACATGGTTTAATGTTTTATAAAATGTCTCTCTGCTTTCACACATCAGAGTCGGGCAGAATACTGATGACTCCCTAATTTGTAAAGTGATCTCTTCATAAAGCCGTGTTAATTCCTTTGTTGGTCTTTGCAGAGTAAATCTACTTATAATCTGGTACCTGCAATTAAATTGCTCATATAACAATTTATTTCCCTTTTAAGCAACAATCTGGGCACGTTTCTTTGGCTCAAGCACTACATAAACATTTATATTAACTATTAACCCTCCTGAGGCAATGGACTTGATGGAAACAGGAGCAGAGTGGAGCTGAAAGAACCAGGGGTGGATCCAATTCTCAGTCTGGTTGCCAATAAGCCATGTGGCCTTGAACAAATCATTTATCTTCCCTGAACCTTTCTCCGTGTGTAAAATGTAGGAGGTCATTTTTATGACCCCTAAGATCTAAAACCCTGCATTTCCAAACTGATCGTTTTTAAGCCACCCTTAACAATAATTATTATGTTTACACTCTAAGCTTCCATCCCGTTGACTTCCATGCACCTGATACATATTTCAGTCCTACCATTGAGAAAAGTAAATAAACTGCAATAAAATGTGACGTCTCCCCTACTATGCTGTGAACTCCATAAAAGGTTAATTCATTTTTATAGGCTTAGTGCCTGGCAGACTTGACATTCTATGAATGTTTGATATATGGATGGATGGATGGATGGATGGATGATTGCCACAGCATAGCAGTAAGGAGAACTTAAGTATAAGTTTACATTGCCTCTGTAAATAGCCTAAAGATCATTGTCCTGAACCTCATCAGACACTTATATGTAAGTTGACTTTTTTACAGCATAATGCTCATAGTACATCTCTTATACATGATCTCTTCTTGCCTAATCTTAGCCTGTTAACGTCCCTTCTTGATGATAAGCTTGTTGAGAGCAAGAGATGTGTCTCATTCGTCCCATTCTGTACCTATTCATTGCACTTACCTATAAGACTTTCATCAATTTAGCTAGTTAAATGAATTTTAAAATTAGTTTCAGTAGAATAGTAGCCAAATAAAATAAATGATACATTTTGTATCAAAGTATAAATCTTTTTGGGGGTGGGGGCAGAGGTTTGGAGTGAATTATCTGGGATGATAAAATTGTGACTTTTTTGTCCTTTTACCTTTTATTAATCTCAAAATTTCACCCCCTATAAAAATCATTCATTCTTAGTGATTTTATTTTGCTTCATATGTGGTCAGCTCGTAATTAACATAATATAATTAGGTCTAATGTAATCTAGGAAGATCTCACAGGAGAGGAAGCATGAAGAACCCTTTATTCAGCTGCAATTCAAAAAAAAAAAAAAAGTCATGGTAGAGAGGTATTTGCATGGTTTCAGTTTATATGAAATCCAGTTGCAAAAGTATTCATTCCCCTGACCTTGCATGCAAATCATCTCCACCTTGCTTCAATAGATTCTTTGTCAAATGTTAAGAGTCCACACTCCAGAATGATACAGAATAGCAACAGCATATTGACTCTTTGTGGGATGTCCTACCCTCTTTTGACTTATTATCATGTGGATTACAGGATGTTTACTTTAGTAAGATGTTCTGTTCTCAGATGGATGCCCATTTCTCTGGTCAAAGGAGGATTTCCATGCAAGCAGTTCTCCTTTTCAGGCAACATAAGTTCCCTGATTGCTATCTCATCACTTTCAGATTCACAATGTCATTCTGGCATAAACAATGTATATGAACACATACATAAAGTTAATATTTTCTAATTCAGTTTTTTAATAGTCATCACAATCCTAATTATGCTATTAATCCATTATAATTATACTCATTATTACAAATATGATTTGTTCATGGGGATCTTCATTATTATAAGCAGTACATTACTGTTATAAATGTTATCAATAAACCATAACTGTTAGAAACACTCTTAATGTATTTACTCTTTGTTTTATCAGGTCCCACATAATCCACATGGGCATATATATGTCTATATAAACTTCAAAGGAACCAGATAATCTCTTACTCCCAAAAAATTACTGTCATGTTAATAAAAATAATAGCTGAGGCTTATGGAGCACTTGCCATGTGCCGACACTAAGTGTGTTAACACAGATGATTTCATTAATGTTCCAGGATCCTATGAGGTAGAAGCTTATATTAGCCCCATTTTACAGATAAGAAAACTAAGGCTTATACAGGTTAAATAACCACTCAAATGTTAAGAGCTAATAAGTGATGGAGATAGAACTGGAACCCAATTTCACTTCAGATTACTGTTTGGGATAGCAGATGAACCTGCTCATCTATTTGTGTAATTATTTCTTTAACTTTAAGTTTGCATGTCACTTTTAAATTCTGTCTTAAAACCAGAAGTATATACAGAGTGCAAGTTGAAATGTTTGCAATAGGAATTACAGGCTATCAAAAATATAATGAATATTATTACTGCAAAATTAGCAAATATAATAAATCAAAGTAGGAGAACAATGCAAGTATTATATAATTATCAGCATAGTTTTCTGTGAATGTGCTGTTGACTGATTAATTTTACAATTAGTAAACTTATTAACTGTGTACCTTAGCAGTTTTTTTCTTTTCAGTGTGTAAGGTTTAAAGTTCAATTTCTTTCCACAAAGATTAAAGATTTTCCAGCTGCCAAAAGATAATAAGGCAAAAATGATTAAAAGTAAATTTAACCACAAAGGTTTTGATAGTACCACATTCCATCCCATCCATTTATGAATTGATTTTTGTAAAAAAGCAAATATGTAAAATCTGATATTCATCGTTCCCTTTATTATTTTCCATTTGCTGTAGTCCAATTAGTATCACATTCATAAGGATCATGTGCATAAAATAGATATGAAACCACATTCCCTCTGAAAGTTTAAAAGCATTTTAGAAAATATGCCTAACACATTATCTTAATGAAGACAGCATACAAATCAGAAATGTTTCCTGGCTTTATAACCTAAAGCCAAAACAATATGAAACTTAAGAGCTTTCAAAACTATGAAATCTAAACAGTTTAAATATTTATACTGGGAAGCCAATAAGTACTTCGAGAATATGAGAATTCACCCAGATAGCCTTTAGAACAAAACAACACATTGTGATCCATTTCAAAACTGCTGCTGTATTTACAAATCAAAAGCTTACTGAGGGTTGTCATATTCAAGACCTTATAAAGCATACTCCATGGAAAGCGCCCTCAAAGAGCTATCTTTTGGACTCTCAGGTTTATTTTGTCTGTTTTTAATTATGAAAATAAAACAGACACCTGTTTCACAATATTTAAAGAAAGAATTAGTATTTCTTAGCCTATTTTTTTATTACACAAAAATCCAGGTGGACATATCAGAACCAAGAACTCAATTTTTCATCTAGAATTCCTTATACTCAGATCTTCTGAGGCCTATGGGAATACTACATTTTTATCTGCAAAACCATCTACTAAAATTTCATTTCAATTAAAATAGAAATGATACTTAGCAAAAAGGGTGATTACATGAGTACACTTTTAAGAGGCATATTGCTTTTAAAAAGAAACTGAAAATGGGGAGCAAGGATGACACAGTGACTGGTATGAGCTTAGGGTCCGTTAGAGCCAGACTCCAATCCTGGTTTTGCCACTGACCAGATACACCGCCTTGACTAAGTCATTCGACTTGATTAAACCTCAGTTTTCCTCATCCAGAAACTAGACATAATTATGCTAATTCCCTAATAACACTGCTGTGAAGGTCAAGTAATATAAGCAAGCATTTAGCAGACTCTTGGAAACAAAGCACATATTCAATAAATGGCAGGTTAGCCTCACAGTTAGAAAAGAGGTAAACAGGGGCGCCTGGGTGGCACAGTCGGTTAAGCGTCCGACTTCAGCCAGGTCACGATCTCGCGGTCCGGGAGTTCGAGCCCCGCATCAGGCTCTGGGCTGATGGCTCAGAGCCTGGAGCCTGTTTCCGATTCTGTGTCTCCCTCTCTCTCTGCCCCTCCCCCGTTCATGCTCTGTCTCTCTCTGTCCAAAAATAAATAAACGTTGAAAAAAAAATTTTTTTTAGAAAGAAAAGAGGTAAACAACAGGTAAAAGTAAGATGTCATTTGTCACGGATGCTGCAACAACGCAAAAAAAAAAAATAATAATAACAGAAAGCAATTAGACGGCCGTTTCTACTTCTCTTGGTGTGTTAGTGTTAAACAACGAAGCTTGGGCTGGACTAAAGAAGGAAATGCAAGTATCTTTCTTCACCACAAGCCATGCAGTTAGGAGATGGGCAATGAGAACTTGACCTCATGAAGAACCACATGCTCTGAGGAAACTGTGGATAATTAACTTGTTAAATAATTCACTGAAATCAACCACTTGTCATGCTGTCAACCGCTTGGTCACGGCTGAAGAGGCTGTGTAAAACAATGATGCTTACAATTCAAAACTCGTACAAAATTCCTTACTTGAAATGACCTCAAAGATCTTATTACAAGATTGAAATTAGGGTTACACCATGGCACACAGGTTTAAAAGGGGGAAATGACAATATCTTAGTCATTGCTTTCTACCTAAGATTAACTGTAAGAATGAAACACATAAAACTTGTCTTGTAAATTAAAAAAAAAGTTAAATATCAGTAATCTCATATGGCTCAAACTAATTTTCTGGGGTTTTTCATGACACATCATTCTAAGTTCATGTAAGCTTTGCCAGTCTACCATAGCAGGATGTGGACTAGCTTCAACCTTTTCAGAGTCCCTGTAAAAGTGGGAAGGTTAGGCAAAATCGCAAACACAAAACCAATTTTCTACAGGAAGTTAAAGAATATAAGTAAGGTGACATTATGAAAGTAGAGTCGGCTATGTCACATCTGCATTAAAAATATTTTTTTTCATGCAATCCTTGAGTACTCCACCAATTCTCCAGGGGCCAGTAATCCAATTTTTACAATATAAATTGACACAAGTTCCAAGGCCCTCTTTTGAATAATATTGAGCTCTGAGCTAAATCCCTGTTTAAAAAAAAAAAATTCAATTTCAGGGACTAATACACACAGCTAGTCCACACTAAGATCAGATGCCTCACTCACACAGGTGAACTCACTTCCAGGCACACTTGCAGGTCGGTATGACCATGTGGGTAGTTCTGGCCAATGAAGTGTGAAAGAGACAATGAGTATCTTCTCAGTGCTAGAAGAAAGCAAAAGGCCCATGTGGTTTTCCTTACTACACCGCAATAATCAAGGAGGTCTTGAATTGAGATTACAGAGGCGCAAGATCAAAAGAGCTTGGATTGCCAAGGCACCTCAGACGGGATAACTGCCACAAAGAGTCAGACAAACCCAGTGGGTCCTTGTTTGAGCAAGAAATAAACTTTTATTGTGTTAAGACATTGAGAGCTTGGGGTCGTTTGTTACCACAGAACAGCCTAATGTAACCTAACTGGCAGAAACAATTTTGGAACTATCTGTAACCTGCCAGAGCAAGTGGGCTCACCCCTGCAGAGCCATCACACATCACAGCTGGCTCTGGTAACAGACCAGACCTCCCCTGCACCCCATCACAGTTGTACATCTCAGCTAGGCCCTGCCAAGCCCCACACTGCAGCCCCAGGCGACAGCCCCACCTAGCCCTCCTGCTGCTCCACAGCAGACCATTGGGCACAGTGGACACAGAAGACAACATCTGAGTGCCCAGCTCTGATGATCAGAAGGGATTGCACTCCTGGGCTCCATGCAGTATCTCCTACACAAGGCTACTCCTCTAAGACTCACAGAAGTGGCGTGCACATGGGTGGCTCAGTCGGTTAACCGTCCGACTTTGACTCAGGTCATGATCTCACGATCCGTGAGTTCGAGTCCTGCATCAGGCTCTGTGCTGCCCACTCAGAGCCTGGAGCCTGCTTCAGATTCTGTGTCTCCCTCTCTCTGCCCCTCCCCTGTTCACACTCTATATCTCTCTCTCAAATAAATAAACATTAAAAGTTAAAAAAAAAAGACTCACAGAAGTGGCTCATTTCTAATACATAGAAACAAACACAGAATCAGGCAAAATGAGGAAACAGAGGAACATGTTCCAAACACAAGAACAAGACATAAAAAAAAAGACATTAATGAAATGGAGATAAACAATCATAATTCAAATAATGGTCATAAAGATGTTCGTCAAACTCAGACAAATGGATGTACACAGTGAGAGCCTCAACAAAGACAGAAAATATTTAAAAGCTCCAAACTGAAGTTAGAAGCTGAAGAGTACAATAACTGAACTGAAAAACATACTAGAGGTTTTCACAGCAGACTGGATGAAACTGAAAAGCATATTAGTGAGCTGGAAGACAGCACAACAGAACTCACCCAGACAGAACAGCAAAAAGAAAAAAAAATTTAAAGGGGCTCCCTTAAGAGACCTTTGGAAAAACATCAAACAGAATAACGTTTGCATTTAGGGGCCCTCGATAGGGATAGGGAGAAAGGGCCAGAAAATTTATTTGAAGACACAACGGCTAAAATCTTCACTAATCTGAAGAAGAAACACACCTAGGTCTAAGAAACCCAGAGAGTTACAAAAAAGATGAGCCCACAGAGATCTACAACAAGACACATTATAATTAAAATGGTAAAAATTATAGATAAAGAGAGAATCTTAAAAGCAGCAAGAAAAAAACAATTTATCACATGCAAGAAAAACTGATAAAATGATCAGCAGACTTTTCAGCAGAGCCTTTGCAGGCTAGAAGACAGTGGCCTGACATATTCAAAGTGCTGAAGGGAAGAAAAGTCCAACCAAGAATTCCCTATGTGACTGCAGAAAAATGAACCTGGACCACTTTCTTACACCATACACAAAAATAAACTCAAAATGGATGAAAGATCTAAACAGACAGGAAGCCATCAAAATCCTACAGGAAAAAAACAGGCAACAACCTCTTTGACCTCAGCTGCAGCAACTTCTTACTTGACATGTCTCTGGAGGCAAGGGAAACAAAAGCACAAATGAACTCTTGGTACCCCATCAAAATAGAAAGCTTCTGCACAGTGAAGGAAACAATCAGCAAAACTAAAAGGCAACCAATGGAATGGGAGAAGATATTTGCAAATGACATATTAGATAAAGGGTTGATATCCAAAATCTATAAAGAACTTAACAAACTCAACACCCAAAAAACAAATAATTCATGAAGAAATGGGCAAAAGACATGAATAGACACTTCTCCAAAGAAGACATCCAGATGGCCAACTGACACATGAAAAAATGCTCAACATCACTCATCATCAAGGAAATACAAATTAAAACCACAATGAGATACCACCTCACACCAGTCAGAATGGCTGAAATTAACAACTCAGCCAACAATAGATGTTGGTGAGGATGTGGAGAAAGAGGATCTCTTTTGCACTGCTGGTGGGAATGCAACTGGTACAGCCGCTCTGGAAAACAGTATGGAGGTTTCTCAAAAAATTAAAAATAGAACTACCCTACAACCCAGCAATTACACTAGGTATTTATCCAAGGGATACAAGTGTGCTGTTTTGAAGGGACACATGCACCCCAATGTTTACAGCAGCACTATCAACAATAGCCAAAGTATGGAAAGAGCCCAAATGTCCATCAATGGATGAATGGATAAAGAAGATGTGGTATATATATACAGTGGAGTATTACTCAGCAATAAAAAAAAATGAAATCTTGCCATTTGCAACAACTTGGATGGAACTAGAGGGTATTATGCTAAGCGAAATTAGTCAGAGAAAGACAAATATAATAGGACTTCACTCATATGAGGGCTTTTAAGGTAGAAAACAGATGAACAGAAGGGAAGGGAAGCAAAATTAATACAAAAACAAAGAGGGCGACAACACATAAGAGACTCTTAAATACAGAGAACAAACTGAGGGTTGCTGGAGGGATTGTGGGGGGGGATGGGCTAAATGGGTAAGGGGTATTAAGGAAGACACTTGGGATGAGCACTGGGTGTTATACATAGGGGATGAATCACTGGAATCTACTCCTGAAATCATCATTGCACTATATGCTAAATAACTTGGATGTAAATTTAAAAATAAATAGATAAATAAATAAAATTTTAAAAAAAGAATTCTCTATGTGGCATTCAGAATTGAAGGAAAGATTAGAGTTTTCCAGATAAACAAAAGCTAAAGGAGTTTATCACCACTAAACTAGCTTTACAAGAAACATAAAGGACTTCCTTCAACTAAAAATAAATGGCACTAATTAATAACAGGAAAATATACAAAAGTAAAAATCTCACTGGAAAAGGTAAACACAGAAAAGTAGTAAACCAATCACTTAAAAAGGTAGCATAAAGGTCAAAAGACAAATATAGTAAAATTAACTAAATGTACAATAATTAGCTAATGGATGCATAAAATAAAAAGATGTAAAATGTTACATGAAAAATATAAAAGATGAGGAATGTGTTCAAATTTAAATTGCTGTCAACTCAAAACAGACCATTATATACATAGGAAGTTATATGTGAACCTCACAGTAACCACAAAGCAAAAACTTATCGTAAATACACAAAAGTAAATGACAAGGAATCTAAACCTAACACTAAAGAAAGTCACCAAATTGCAAGGGAAGAGAGAAAAAGGAACAGAGAGGAACTACAAAAACAGCCAGAAAACAATTAACAAAACAATAATAAGCCATTAAGTATTTATTATTAACAATACTTATTAACAATAATTGATACTTATTAAATATCAATAATTACTTAAAATGTAAATAAATTAACCTCTCTAATCAAAAGACAAAAAGTGGCTGAATGGATAAAAACGAACAAACAAAACCCCCAATACTCATCTATAACCTCCTACAAAAGATTAACTCCAGATGGAAAGAACACAGAGACCGAAAGTGAAGGGATAGAGAAAGATATTCCATGCAAATGGAAATTAAAAGAAAGTTAGTGTAATTAGCAAAATGAAGGATAAAAAACATATGATGATCTCCATAGATGCAGAAAAGGTATTTGACAAAATTCAACATCCATTCATGATAAAAATTCCCAACAAAGAAGTAGGTATAAAGGGAACATATAAACATAATAAAGCCATAAATGACAAACCCACAGCTAACATCATACTAAACGGTGAAAAATCAAAACTTTTCTGCTAAGATTGGGAATAAGACAGGATTCCCAGTCTTGCCACTTTAATTCAACACAATATTAGATGTCCTAACCACAGCAATTAGATAAAGGAAAAAAGAAAAGTAAACAAGAAAAGTCATCCAATTTGGAAAGGAAGGAGTAAAACCCACTATTTGCAGATGACATGATACTGCATATAGGAAACCCAAAAGACTCCACCAAAAATGTATTAAAATAAATAAGTAATAACTCTATTCAGCAAAGTAGCAGGATACAAAATCAATATACAGAAATTTGTGGTGTTTCCATACTGAATTAGCAAATTATCAGAAAAGCAATTTTTAAAAAGATCCCATTTAAAATTGCATCAAAAAGAATAAAATGCCTAAGAATAACTTTAACCAAATAAGTGAAAAATCTATACAATGAAAGCTATAAGATTCTAGTGAAAGAAAGTGAAGAAAACACAAATAAATGGAAAAATATTCCATGCTCATGGACTGGAAGAATTAATGTTATCAAAATATCCATACTACCCAAAGTAATCCAAAGATTCAGTGCATTTCCTATCAAAATTCAAATGGAATTTTTTTTTTTACAGAATTAGAACAAATCATTCAAAAATTTGTATAGAACAATCTTGAGAAAGATCAAAGCTGGTATCACGGTCCCGATTTTGAACTATACTACAAAGCTACAGTAATCAAAATAGTATGGCATTGGCATAAAAACAGATCCACAGATGAGTGAACAGAAATGAAAGCCCAGAATTAAACCCACACATATACGGAGAACTGATTTATGATAAAGGAGCTATGAACATACGTGGAGAAAGGCCAGTCTCTTCAATAAATGGTGCTGAGAAAACTGGATAGCCACATGCAAAAGAATGAAACTAGAACTATCTTACACCATACACAAAAGTTAAGACCTGAACCACATATTTCTAAAGGAAAACATAGGCAGTAAGTTCCTCAACATCGGTCTTACAATACTTTTGTGGATGTGACTCCAAAAGTGAAGGAAACAAAAGCAAAAGATTACATCAAACTAAAAAGCTTCTGCACAGCAAAAGAAACCATCATCAAAACAAAAAGGAAACCTACTGAATGGGATACTTGAAAATCATATATCCAACAAGGGATTCATACTCAAAGTATATAAAGAATCCATATACTGAATAACAAAAATGCAAACAACCCAATTAAAAAAATAGGCAGAGGAACTGAACAGTTATTTTTACACACAAGACATACAGATGGTCAATAGGTACATTAAAAGATGTTGAACATCACTAATTATTAGGTAAATGCAAATCAGAACCACAATGAGATATCACCTCATACAAGTTAGAACAGCTATTATCAAAAACGCAAGATATAACAAGTGTTGGCAATGTTGTGAAGAAAATAGAACCCTCATACACTGCTGATGGAAATGTCAATTGGTACAGACACCATGGAAAACAGTATGGACATGCCTTAAAATAAAGAACAGAATTACCATATGATCCAGCTATTCCACTTCTGAGTACTTCTTTAAATTTTATTTACTTATTTTGAGAGAGAGAGAGAGAGAGAGAGAGAGAGAGAGAAAGGGCAAAGAGGAAGAGAGAGAAAATCCCAAGCAGGCTCTGTCCTCAACATGGGGCTCCATCTCACAACCATGAGATCATGACCTGAGCTGAAATCAAGAGTCGGACATTTAACCAACTGAGCCACCCAGGCTTGCCACCACTTCTGAGTATTTATCTGAAGAATACAGAATATTGATTCAAAAAATAAAATGTACTTTTATTATAACTGCAGCATTATTTACAATGGCCAAGAAATATAAACAACTGGGGCGCCTGGCTGGCCGAGTCGGTTAAGTAGCCAACTCTTGATTTCAGCTCAGGTCATGATAACATGGTTGTGAGATAGAACCCTGCGTTGGCCTCCACACTGAGCTGGGATTCTTTCTCTCCCTTTCCCTCTCTCTCTGCCTCTCCCCCACTTGCACTTGCTCTCTCTCAAAATAAGTAAATAATTTTTTTAATGTAAACAATCTACCAAACTCTACACCTGAAAAACAAATAATCCAGTGAAGAAATAGGCAGAAAACATGAATAGACAGTTCTCTAAAGAAGACATCCAGATGGCCAACAGGCACATGAAAAGATGCTCATCATCACTCCTCATCAGGGAAATACAAATCAAAACCACACTGAGATATCACCTCACGCCAGTCAGAGTGGCTAAAATGAACAAATCAGGAGATTATAGACACTGGAGAGGATGTGGAGAAACGGAAACCCACTTGCACTATTGGTGGGAATGCAAACTGGTGCAGCCACTCTGGAAAGCAGTGTGGAGGTTCCTCAAAAAATTAAAAATAGATCTACACTATGACCCAGGAATAGCACTGTTAGGAATTTACCCAAGGGATACAGGAGTGCTGATGCATACGGGCACTTGTACCCCAATGTTTATGGCAGCAGCACTTTCAACAATAGCCAAATTATGGAAAGAGCCTAAATGTCCATCAACTGATGAATGGGTAAAGAAATTGTGGTTTATATACACAATGGAATATTACGTGGCAATGAGAAAAAATGAAATATGGCCTTTTGTAACAACATGGATGGAACTGGAGAGTGTTATGCTAAGTGAAATAAGTCACACAGAGAAAGACAGATACCATGTGTTTTCACTCTTATGTGGATCCTGAGAAACAACAGAAGACCATGGGGGAGGGAAAGGAAAAAAAGAAAAGTTAGAGAGGGAGGAAGCCAAACCATAAAAGACTCTTAAAAACTGAGAATAAACTGAGAGTTGATGGGGGGTAGGAGAGAGGGGAAAGTGGGTGATGGGCATTGAGGAGGGCACCTGTTGGGATGAGCACTGGGTGTTGTATGGAAACCAATTTGACAATAAATTTCATATTAAAAAATAAATAAAAAATAAAAATGTAAACCACCTAAATGTCCATTGACGAATGAATGGACGAAGAAGATGTGGTGTATATACACAATAGAATACTACTCAGTCATAAGAGACAATGAAACCTTGCCATGTGTGACAACACAGATGAACTCTGAAGGTGTTATGCTAAGTGAAATAAGTCACATGAAGAAAGATAGATGCCACATGATGTCATGCATATGGTGGAATCTAAAAAAACAAAACAAACAAAAGAAAACAAAAACAAACTTGTAGATACAGAGAACAGACTGGTGGCTACCTTTGTGGAATCAGATTGGGAGGTGGGTGAAATGGGTGAAGGGGGCCAATTGTATGGTGATAGATGATAAATAGGCTTTAATGGTGATAATTCTGGAGTACATAGAGATGCCAAAGTATAATGTTGTGCACCTGGAAAAAAATTTGTAACTCATAGCATCCTCCCAGCTACCACCACCACACACACTCCTTCCAAAAAGATTTGGGTTTGTGGTTGTGTGGTTTTGGTTTTGGTTTTCCTTGGTTGGTTCAGTTTTAGGGAAAAGTTATTTGGGGTTTGAGGCTGAAAATTTGAAACTGGGATCTGAGATAGGTCTAAAACCCCAATCTTATTTTCTAAAACATGTCTAGAGAGGATTGAACCAAAACCTTTAGAGGCCAGAACACTGGAGATACTGTGTTTGGCCCTGACCCCTCCATCCATATGTAATTAATTCAGTTTGATGAAGCAAAATCACATATATGTGTAAGAAATTCTAACAAAGTTCTGACTTCTTTCTCATGATAATTATGCTGTTCTTTCTTTTTCTTTTTCTTTTTAAACATCAAAGATTGGGGCATCTGGGTGGCTTGGTTAAGCATCTGACTTCGGCTCAGGTCATGATCTCAGGGTTTGTCGGTTCGAGCCCTGCATCAGGCTCTGTATTGACAGGTCAGAGCCTGGAGCCTGCTTCAAATTCTGTGTCTCCCTGTATCTCTGCCCCTCTCCCACTTGTTCTTTCTCTCTCTCTCCTTCTCTCAAAAATAAACATTAAAAAACAAACAAAAAAATCAAAGATTAAATTGTTTTCAATAGGGCTTTGTTTGCCCATTATTTGCTAGCGCCTATATTAAATTAGGACCAACTACCATCAAGTGATTAAGTTAGGTTTATCTGACCTTCAAGTTTCAGAATGAAATTAGAAATATAATAAATATAAGAGGATAGTTTACAGAATAATCAAACTGGGCTTCTTTCAATTATTTCAGACAAGATACATAAAATATCCAAAATAGTTTCAAATTTTAACCAACAAAGTAATATAGGGTCCAGCTACTAAGACAATCTGTTTCTAGACTTGTTCCTGGGGTTTTAAGCCAAATAGGATTATCCATGTACAATCCTTCCAATAAAAATGGGCTCAGGGCACTCTGATCCATCGCTTTGGTGGCAATTGTCTTAAGCCTTCTACCTTTGTTTCTTCCTTGCTTCTTGCTCCCACCTGCTCTACCCAAATTCTGAACTTTGTAGGTTTGTGCTTTTGATTTTAATCAAAGAATTTTCTTCCTGGCTTTTTACCCCTGGCATACCCTAGAGTTCAGAGTGCACTTGGCATCTAGCCCACCCTGTTCCTTTCCCATCTGAAGGAAAAACTATTATAGCTACTATTTAGTGAGCAACTGTCATGTGTTAGGCATATGATAAGCACCTTGTATACATCACCTCAACTAATCCCCACAACAGTCTTCACTGGTCAGTATTTTTATCACCGTATTATGATTAAAGCAACCAACGAACTGGAGAAAGGTTATTCAGCAAGAGGCCAGAATTTAATCACAGATCTCAATCCTACCCTTTTAGCTTAAACTATTGCTGCTTCCATATTTTCATTAAAAATAAATATTTACTGACAGGGCTCCTGGGTGGTTTAGTTGGTTGTGTCAGACTCTTGATTTCACCTCAGGTCATGATCCCAGGGTCGTAAGATAGAGTCCCACATTGGGCTCCACATTGAGCATGGAGCCTGCTTGAGATTCTCTCTCTCTCTCTCTCTCTCTCTCTCTCTCTCTCTCTGCCCCTCTCCCTTGTTCACACTCCCTCTCCCCTCTTCCCTGCTCACACACACTCTCTAAAGTGTGTGTGTGTGTGTGTGTATAACTGAGCACCTAGTACGTTCCAAGTTCTGCGCATTCTAATTGAGATCGTATCATAAAGTTGCAAGCAAATAGATAATATCATTTCTGGAAGTGATAAGTGCTATGAAGAAAAAAAAATAAAGTAATGAAGAAGGACTAGAAGGGTGGGTGGCAACATTTGATGAGAGGAGGAGAGGAATATTGAAAAGGAGCCAATCATTTGAAAATCTGGGCTAGAAACATTCCAGACTGAGGAACATCCCATTCATAGGTACAGGGTCAGGAATGAGTGTGCTGTCTTCAAGAAACAGAAGGGTGTCTGGTGTTACTGAGGTTAGTGACCCAGGGGAAGATATGTAGAAGAGACGAAAAAGGTAGGAATGGCCAGGTCCTACAGGGCCTCGCTGCCAAGGCTAAGAGAGCTGAATTCCACATGCAATAGGAGCCACATTTGAAGGAGGAAGTGCCACGATTACCACATAATTTTTTAAAGCACAGATAATGTATCAGTTTTGACAATGAATATGGAGACACTAGAAAGACATGCATGCATCCTCTGCAATCAGTTCTATCTCAGGAAATATGGAGTTCGTGGGAAATTCAAGGTCAGATTTTAATTTACTAATATTTAGTTATACTTAGGAGTGTCATCTCTTCAGGTTGGAGATGTCCTCCCAAGGTGAAATATCCTCTCTTGTATTGGCATTGTAAAGTAATGGTTTCAAAATTCCAGGCTCTACTGTTTCTCCCCACAAAGCATGTTATAGGTGGAAAATGGATAACACTACCACCATCAAATAATTTTATTAAGCAGAGCATATTGAGAAAGAAACATACAGAATCCTCCAATCAAGGACTTGTCTTCTTTTATGGAAGGAGAAAATATGGTGCCACCTTTACAAAATCCATCTGGACAGACATTACAGAGATATATTTTACCATCCAATGTTATCTTTTGTAATAAAGCCCAAAAGGCATAGTACTGTAAAAATATAAACTTTAAAAATTCGAGACTTTGTTAATAAGAAAATTAAATAAAATTTGTTCACAATCCATGGAATTTGGTTATAGAATTTACAAGTCACAATTGTAGGACTACAGATAAATTTCCAAATTCCTTTCAGAAATATTCCACCCTACTGCAACTTTCAAAGTTTGGGAGGGGGGAAATATCCAAGTTAGATAAGATTATGAAATTATAGCATTTTCTTACTTTAATCCATGCCATAAAATCTAATATTAACTAGCTTATCAGGAATATCATGAGAAATACAACTAACAAGATTAAAATCTGGAGTCTAGAGCCAGAAATTCAAATGTTGGGGGAAAACACAAAAACTAAGGTGTGTTCCAGAATAAATATAAGTGCCCTAGAAGTAACAAAGAAAAAATATTCAGCGTATTTTAACAACTAAACTGCAGGGTAACTTCTTGCCCCTGGGAAAAAGAAAATCTTTACTTTCTCATATAAGAATAAAGAACACACACATTTCAAGAGCCATAAAAGCTGTAACTAAGGAAAGCCCATCTGGGCAACTAGATTATCTTTACAATACACTCTTCACTATTTTATTTGGTCCTATTTTACGTACCTCAGGAAATTAGGTTTCCATCACTCTCAAAAATTTTCTACCAAACTGTTAGATATTATTGCTAAGTAGTAACCAATAATCCCCACCAACTAGTTTAAAGTATTCTGCCCTCCTGTGTCTTACTGATATTTTTATTACTATTTTTCATTAAGACTATATTACCAAAATAATATTATTTTGTGAAGGTTAAAGTTCTAATTAGGAAAACAGGAGCTGGCAGTGGTTTAGTGCTGAGTTAAATTCTGAGACCCCAAGGAGA
Organism: Prionailurus viverrinus; assembly: GCF_022837055.1. Classification (NCBI taxonomy): domain Eukaryota; kingdom Metazoa; phylum Chordata; class Mammalia; order Carnivora; family Felidae; genus Prionailurus; species Prionailurus viverrinus. Next base: position 23,295,665 of record NC_062571.1, on the reverse strand, counting down.
AAAAGAAAATAAATAATATAAAAATAAAATAATCTCTAAGGCCTCATCTCACCCTTTATTAATCGCAAAATAAATCTCTAGGAAAGAATGATCTCTTCGCCTTCGTGGGCACCCTTTGCGGTAGGGGTTTTTGGAGGAACTAAAACACCCTGGGCTGCCAGACACATGTGTGTATGGATACAGTGAGGAATCGTCCAACGTGTCCTACTTTCTCTAACTCATACTTGGAAAGAAAAACAACATTCTCACCCAGCTCATTCTGCGGTAGCATATCACAACGAAAAGTACTCAGAATGAGAAGTCAGAAAGTTCAGAGCTTTGACCGCAGGCAGGCCCTGTGGTATCCCAAGCCTCAGCTGCTTTTTTCACACAATGAACTGTAGTCCAGCCTCCCCTGACTCTCCAAACGTTATAGTGTAATGATACTCATCTAAGAAAACAGAACTAAACAGAAAGTCCTTCTAGTAACAATATGCTGATACCAATTGTTACACAATGTTGTGGCTCAATAACTGAAAATTTATAAATTTATCCTGCAGATAAACACAGTAAGTCTTAGAGTAGGGAGAAGAGAAGTTTTCAAGAGCTTGCAAAAAACAGGGAAAACCTTTCTTACGGGTGAACAGTCAGAAGAGTTTGACTGGGTTTTCATATTATTTCAAATCCCAGGCTCTGTGGGTACATTCCATTCTAAGAGAAAAGTCAACTAATTTAAAGAAGACAGGTGAATATAAAGTCATACTATTATAAGCTATTGCAATTCAAAACTAGAATAACAAGGTAAGCCAACACTCCAAAGTAGACCCCAAGTTACTTTTATTTGGCAAGTTTAATTTCTGCTGCCAAATACCATAGTAAATTAACAGGGCTTCTTCTCCTCTTATTTCCCTTGAAACTGTGGAATGATCAAAAGAGAAAACAGAAGAAAGATATAAAAAAAAGGTACTGGATATACCCTGAATAGGTATTCTCTGATTAATTAGTTGGTTTTATTCACTTTTTTCTTTCAGGAGCAGCGTTTTGGGTTCTAATGAATTATTTTACCCCTGGTTATGTAAATCAGTATTCGCAAACACTTTTGATAGACAGTCCATCGGTTAAAATGTTCAGTATATATCCCCAATATTTATTCATTTATTAATTTATTAACCAGATTACTTATTGCATATGCCAATATACATTATGAAATATATGCATAAATAAAAGTGTTAAAAATCACTTAATGATGAACTAGATATTTATTTTATGCTAGTCACGGTGCTTCATTTTATCATTAGCCTATGACTCAAAGTATAATATATACTTAAGGCAAGGCTCATTGTTAACAGAATTAGATTTAAATCCATATTTCATAGGCCTTCTTGATCATTTCAATGAAAGAGAGAAGCTGATTTCTTGGTAGACTGAATTAAGCAAATCATCAACTTTGTTAACCTCCCATTATGTCAAAGAATTCTTACTGCAGTCAGAGAAGCTTCAACTCTACCAATTTCCTGTTTGCTTATGCTTGTATTATTAGTATTATCTTCTTTACAAAAATCCTTTGAAGCCACTTTTCTATTTTGTAACTGCTGGTTTAGTTAATACTGAATAATAGAATCTTTAATTCCTTAAATGAACAAACATAAAATCAGTAAGACGCAACACAATGTAATTGAAAGAAGAGCAGGAATCACATGTTAGCTGCTCCACACTATGGATTTCCCAGTATTTCTTCAAGATTCCTCTGTGAGGGAGGATAGGAGACCAAGGGACCTATGGGTAACTGGGAGGCCAGTATCAATCTGCATATTGTACACTTGCAAGAGCTTATGAAAGAGTTTTATGAAATTAAAAAAAAAAACATAAACAGAAGTTCAAAGTTTACTCCCCACAGCCTATTTTGGAGATAAAGTGTATAAGCAGTTGTAGTACATAAGGAGAGCTGTTACCTGAAGCATCTGCTACTTTACTTGAATATCAATGGGCCATGATTATGTTCTAGGCACACCACAGCTTAAGAGTCCTTCAGCTTGACCAGTAGGAAACTTTTATGGAGTTTAGAGGCTGTACTCTCTTGAAACAGCACTTTTCACGATAGTGACTAGACCATTCTTATTCCTTCGAGCTTCAGTCATTCATGCCCTCAGAAACAAACAACAACAAAGTTATAAAAGGCATTTGTTTGTGTTAAATACTTAACTCTATTCTTGTGTCCAGGTAAGATTAATCTTCAAACCTCAATGATCCTTGGAGGTGCTCCAAAGTTTGTTCATTGGCTAAAAGTTACACCATCACACCATTTTGTGCATTAGTAATCTTGAAATGATTAGCTATAATATATAATATAATGTATGAGTGTAGATGGTATCTAAACTCTTTCTTTAACATTCTTCATAATTTGTCTTAGTCTGCTGACGCTGCCATAACAAAATACCATAGATGGGATGACTTAAACAACAGAAATATGTTTCTCACAGTTCTAGAAGTTGGGGAGTCCAAGATCAAGTTGCCTGTGGGCTTAGTTCCTGGTAAGAATTCTCTTCCTGGTTTGCAGACCATTGCCATCTCACTGTGTGTTCATATGGCCTTTCCTAAGTACTAGAGCGAGCTCTCCAGTGTCTCTTCTTTTTTTTTTTTTAATTTTTTTTCAACGTTTATTTATTTTTGGGACAGAGAGAGACAGAGCATGAACGGGGGAGGGGCAGAGAGAGAGGGAGACACAGAATCGGAAACAGGCTCCAGGCTCTGAGCCATCAGCCCAGAGCCTGACGCGGGGCTCGAACTCATGGACCGCGAGGTCGTGACCTGGCTGAAGTCAGACGCTTAACCGACTGCGCCACCCAGGCGCCACTCCAGTGTCTCTTCTTATGAAGACACTAATCCTATCAGATCAGGGTCCTTCAATTATAACCTCATTAACCTTAATTACTTCCACAAAGACCTTATTTCCACATACGGTCACGCTGGAGGTTAGAGCTTCAACACAGGAATTTTGGGGAGACATTCAGTCCATTACATAATTTATATGCTTTCTCTCAACAAATATTTATGTTTTGTCTTCTATGTGCATGACACTATAACCGTTGTTGTTCTCATTTTAGAGGAGACACAGCAAACAATAAATGTATGCATGTGTATGTGTGTGTGTGCATGCACATGCATGTGTGCACATGTATATTATATTAGAACAGGTGGTCAGGGATTACCTCTCAGACATGAGGACAAGGGAGAAAATATCTGGTGTTACTGAGGAGCAAGCCTCTAAATATTTAGAGAAATTGTCTCAGGCTCAACGACCAAGATGCAGGAGCATCTTGGGTTGCCAAGATGGGTTGAAAGAACAGCAGAAAGGCCAGTGAGGGTGGCAGGGCTGGGGAGGGGACAGTGATGGAGAAAGAGGTAAAGAGAGGTGGGGTGGCAGACATGTAAGGCCTTGGTGGCTAAGGTCAAGTTTGAACTGTCACCATGGAAAGTGACTGAAAGTGATGGGAAGCCATGGGGTGGTTTTTGAGCAGAGGATTGGCATGAGCTAATACACACACTTTTAAAGGGTCACCCAAAATTCTACATGGATAATAGACCATAGGGGCAAGATTAAGAGCAGTAAGACAAGTTCAGAGCCTTTTTCAGAAATCCAAATGGGCACTGCTGGTTTGGAAGAGGGGTAGTTGGGGTTAGACTTGGAAAACATTTTGAAGCTGGAGCTATCAGGATTTCCTGATGAACTGAATATGAGATATGAAAGAAAGGATAGCAAAAAAAAAAAATCTTTGCAGCATTGAAATAATTCTAGGGTTCAAAACAAAATAGCAATCTAAAAGACCATTTGGAGGGTGTCCTCTCCTAGCACTCCATACTTCCACATACAACTTTTCATAGGTGCATTAATTATGTCTGCACTTGTCTATTTAGTAGCTATCTCTCCCCCATTAGAATGTGAGCTCCTGGAAGGTAGGACTTACATCTCTCTATCTAGTTCACTCTTACATCACCTGCACCAAGGTCAATGCCAGGCAGTTTTTGAGACCTCATTAAATACTTATGAATGAATATCCATAAGCTTTGAGCAATCTTGAAATTATATCTTATAAGTAGCAATTGAAAGAAATAGGGTGCCAAGAAGGCAATATTCTCATTAGATGGCAGGTAGGACTATAAAGATTCTGTAATGTTTTCTAAGTTACCTTTTTCTAGTATTTAAATTCTAAGACACAACCAATTGTACTACACCAAAAGGATGTGTCTCCTATCAGGTGGTTAACACATTCTTCTGTAAATGGAGTTTTACCCTGATCTGATATCATAACCATATTATACATTTAATCTGTTTAATAATTCTTAGAAAAGTATTTCTGCTAAAAATAATACATACCACCAACCTTCTGTAATTCAAACTCAAGCAAAAAGGCAAAACTGAAGAGTGAGGTCTACAGATAATTTTCAAATCTTATTTTCAATGATTGCAGGCTGTGTCTGCCATAAACTTTTATACCAGCTGTTAAAAGCTATTCAAATTGTTTTTGTTGCATTTCATTTTCACCACTCCTCCATATAGCGAGGTAAATAGACTGAAGACTAAAGATAGAAAAAGTTGTGGAGATTTGGGGGTGTAAAGTAGTGACTGGCCTATATAATCCCCGTCACTAAAAGGTTGGAATTATTCAGACGTGACCATACTTGGAACTTGGGGCAGAGCTACTATGTAATGTACTGGTTTCCAGCAGTAACTTTTTATTTAAAAATTAAGTTCCTTTAACCGTTCTGCTGAAATGTCACTCGGTTGGGGTTTTGAAAGGGGAACGTGCAGACGGCTGCAGTAATGATAGAGACTCTTTGTGTAAACTACCCAACACGACACCGAGTGATGTGTGGTTTGTGATGTCAGCAGAAACCGCAGATAGAATCGCCTGGGTTTCTATCTCTTTGCTAGAGAACGTCCCTACAAGAAAAGGCTGACCCTTGACACCGCCAGAAACTTTCCCCAGACTTGGCCTCCATTGGTAGAAGGAGTCGCCCCCCTGCTGGCGGGCGCCCCACGAGAGTCCCAGAGGTGGGTCGTGGGGACGCCGACACTGGGGCGAGGTCCCTCCGGCCCTGCACAGACAAGGGCGGGGCCACACGCACTTGGGCTGGCAAGGGCTGGGGGGGAGGGGGCCCTGGGGGGGGGGGCGGCGCAGCAGGGGGCCAGCCGGGGGCGGGGGGGGGGGAGCGGGTGGGCGGGGGCGGCCCAGGGCCACGCCCGAAAGTCTCAGCAGGCCGCGAGAGTGGGGAGGGCCCCGCAGCCCCCGCCCCGCGGAGAGGCGGTGGCGGGCCGCAGCGAGGTGGCCTAGCCGGGCGGTGGCTGGAGGGCGGGGGGCGCCCGAGGTGGGAGAGGGTGGGGTCAGGCGGCCTTACATAGCCAGAGCGGCCGCCGGCAGCACCGCCAGCAGTCGCCGCCGCGCCTCCAGCGCCCGCAGGTAGAGTCGGCAAGGGCGGGGCGGGGCCGCGTCCGGGGTGGGGGTGGGGGATGAGGGACGCTCCTGGGTGGGAGGTGTTACTCAGAAGGTCCCCCTGTGTGCGCACCCATATTATCCGCAGACGCGAGGGCTTGGAGCATCCTTTTGCACCTCTGAAAGGGGCAGGGGTGGGGGTGACCCGGTTACCTTACGCTGACCTCCTGACAGCTGCCCACCTGCACTGAGAAAGCACAGGGCCCCAGAGGGTGCTAGCTTCCGAGATACTTCGGGTGTTTTCTGCACCCTCCAACCTAACTGTCCAACACACACACACACACACACTCGCTCGCGCTCTCTCTCTTTCTTCCCACCCCCCTCCGCCCCCCGCAGGCAGGCGGAATTGGGGGCCTGAGGGATTAGAGGGATAGAGTCACTGTCAGTCAGAAGAGATTAGAATCTGGACAGGACATGTCCAAGCTGGAGTCTTCAGAAAGTAGGTGCAGCATCTGTGGCTCCTCGTGTCCAGCCCTCAGGTGATGTGTGATTGATTTTTCTTGGTTTGTTAGCTCTGAAAGCCCCAGGCTGTAAAAGGTTTGGGTCAACAATGAGACTGATCCACGGAGGCTTTCGTGCCCTGCTCTCCAACATCTCTGGTATCTGGAGGAGGGGCAGATTGGAGGATCCGAAAAGTCTGAAGTGAGTGTTCAAAGGAGCTTAGCGTTTTTAACTTGTGACTTTTTGAAAAAAGGAAATACACTCTTTTAGTTTGAGTTAGGTTTATTCTTTTAATATACATGCATTCATCTTAAGAGAACTGATGATGGCATTACATAGTGAGTCCAGTAGGTATGGCATCATTAGAACTAAAAACCAAGTTTACTGTGTAGTTCTAGAAAAATTGCTTCCTTACGTGTTTTTCTATGTCTCTATTACTGGGATGCAGCTTTGTTGGGAACGCTGTCAATAATCACCTTGGTGTCTGTGAGGTTTCCCCTGGTGTTGGCCACCTGACCCCAGACAGAGCCCAGTATGTACCCTTTTTGTAATACTGTGTTTCTGGTGGGCACGAACCTGCTTCCAGGCCTCTAGCCTTGGTCCCTGGTGAGAGGAAAAAAGTATCAAAAATGTGCTCTTGGCAAGTTTGGGAGCAAGGAAGAATGCTGTAGATTTTTTTCCCCATTAAAGTTTTCACGAATTGGCAATTTAAAACCCAAAGCATTGTTTACCACCTGTCAGACTCACTCGTAAGTGTAAGGATTAACTAATAAAAGATTTGTAAAATGCTTCCTGAATATAAAATTCCATAAATATGCAAAATAGTAATAATCCACCCATTGTTAAATTTATGTAGCTGCTTCTGCCATGCATACAAGATGATTTAGAATGCATGTTTCCTGTCAATTAAACAATGAGTTTGGAGTAAAATAATGAGTTCAATTCACATCCTATTAAACTTTGAAATAAAATTTCTCCCATAAGGCACCATCGGCAGAGAATCATAAAGTAAGCAGCATTTCAAAAAGTTATATATGGAATGGCACTTACCTTATGGCTGGGGGGAAAGGGACCCAGTGAACTTCTGAAACTAAGAAATATTCAGCCCTGGTTCGAGTGTGCCTGAACCATAAATATTCCCTTATGTTTTGGGGAATTCTAAGGAGAGAGCGAACAGATTTTGTGGCCTTATAGATAGTCCACTTTAATCCACGAAATATGCCTCTCCATATTTTAAGGCTGAAGTTCAATCTGTGGTTTTGTTCATAATGAAGAAAATCTTTATAGTTACTTGGATAAATTATTCATTCTTCCAATACCATGGGCTTGGTTTTTAAGCATCCTTAATATGAGCAATTATTTTAATATCCTGCAGATAATTAGATTAATTTGTTCCCAGTGGATTGAGTGACATGGTAACATCATATTTTTCTCTTTACATGTATTTAAAAATAAAGTACGTCATTTTTCTGCTTACTGGTTTCCTAAAGTAAAACCTGCTTCTTACATGCTAATTTTAAGTATAAATATTACTATGGATGGTCTTCGCTGTCTTATGAAGACAACTCTAGATTCACCACTAACAGATTAAGCTCTGAGCAAAACCATGAAGTTGGGAATGTCTTTCCTTGACATCTTCCCACCTTCAGTGGCCTTTTCTTCTCATTTTCTCCACTCAGCTCTCAGATGGACAGCCGCTAAACAGGCCGCAGCCCAGTATTCCAGAACTTCTCCTCTGCCAGCACTCTTCCTTTATCCAAGTAACTTAACCTCTGCCCTACTTATTTTCCAACAGCTTGGTATGGGTGAAAGTGCACTAGGTGAAAAATCAAAAGAGTTTGCATTTATCAGGCAGCTATGATACATCAGGCACTGCGCCACCTTATCTCATTAAATCCCTGATGCAGCAAATGTCATCCATGTTTCACACAAAAGAAAACTGAGTCTCAAAGAAGCTCTGGTCCCCAAGGACAAGCAAAGAGCCAGGATTTGAAGCAAAGCATTGTGGTACTTACTGCTGCATTGTGAGCCTGATCCCTAAGAAGGGCTTATGTTCTAGACTAAGGCATGGAAGAGTTCTCCCACTATCTGGCCATTTGACCTTAAACCCTCTGGGCCTTTGATTTCCTTTCTCTAGTTTTGGATTAAATGATCTCTCAGACTGTTAAAAACTGAGAACAAACTGAGGGTTGATGGGGGGTGGGAGGGAGGGGAGGGTGGGTGATGGGTATTGAGGAGGGCACCTTTTGGGATGAGCACTGGGTGTTGTATGGAAACCAATTTAAATTTCATATATAAAAAAAAATGATCTCTCAGAGATGGAAAGGATATTTAGATGCCAACCACATAAACTATTCCTCCCACGGGCTTCCAGAATGTTCTTCCCTGCCCTGACCTTTCCTCCAACCCCCTCCTTGGTCTTTTTTCCTTCCTGTGGGTCCAAGTATATATCACCTCCTCCAAGAGACTTTTCCTAAATACTCTTCTGTTGTTTTCTAGCTCAGGCCTAGTGATCCCTTCTAACACTGATGACCAACTGCACTTACTTTATTTACACATCAGCATATATGTGGTTGGTGTTTTTATCTTCTCCTCCATCATTCCCACCATCAGACTGTAAGCCATGTGAGACCAGAGCTCCTCTTGTCTGACTTTTTCCATTATTGTATTCCCAAGGTCTACCACAGTGACACAGAGCACATAGTTGGTGATCAATTAGTGTACGTTGAATAATTATGAATTATATGATTATAATTCTATAATGAATAATTATTTCCTACAAAGGACATGTGCTAATGGCCAATATATCGTCCCATCCCTGGGAAAACCTAAATGAAGTATCACCAATCTTACACTGTTACAGTGAGCCTGAATTATGAATGGGGATCCAAGTATAGCAATAGAGATGGCAGGACAACCCTGGGACACACAGGACAAGCAGACACACTGAACATGGTCCAACCCCCATACTTTACAACAGAGAAATCTGAGCCTCAGAATGATAATAAAAACTTGGGTTTAGAAGGGCATTGGAGACCATCCAATGGTCCAAACCATTGTTTTATTCATGAGGACACACAGAACATAAAATATGTAACAGATACATCCTGACTTCCAGAACAGCACACCTTTCACCAAGGAGTCAAAAATCTCGGGGACCACCCAGTGAACAGGGGAAGGGAGTTTTAGGCAATGATGCTTTTTCCCCCCAGAAATTCCAAAGAGGCTTAGGTTTCCCAGACCAATCCTGGATAGCAACATTAGTACACAGCAGAACATTCTACTTCAGATAATCTAAGTTTTAAATTTTGTATGGCCTGTATAAATTTCAGTAACTCATTTACTATTTTAATGATCCACCAGGCAGACTTTTAATACCTATCATTAGTTTACCAGTTCTGTTTAAATGCTGGAGAGCTCCAAATGGCAAAACGACAGTGCTGAGCACTTACCACTACCATGATAGATTCAAGATACATTTAAAAGATGATTGATATTTTGAACTCCAAATGATGATGGCTTGTTTTTAAGGACTAAAATAACTTTTCTTCTCTAACTTAAAGAGCAATCCTTGCTAGAGTATTACATCCCATAAAAAAGCAGTCCTTAAACTTTAGAGGGCATAAAAATCATCTGGAAGGCTTTTTAAAAACCGATTGCTTAGAGCCTTTCTGCACATTTCTGAATTAATAGGTCTGAGATTGGACCCAGACAACTGCATTTTTAACACCTTTCGAGATTTTCTCAATCAAATAGTCTGAAGACCTCACTTTGAGATCCAGTAATTATTTTAGTATGTTTTGATTTTCCCAGATTCCTTACAAAACGTTTTTTTTAAACAAAGATAATTGGGGAAGATGTGTAATGTGTTTCAATCTAGCAAACAGCATACGGGTATGATGGGAATCTGTTTCCTTGTAGCCAAAGCCATGTATGTAAAACCATGATATAGTTCCTACGTTTGATACTGGCCCCAAATCAGGAACATTCCAAAATATTTCTATTGGACTGCAAAAGTAAATCAGTAATTAGCAATAAAGTTAAGTGTTAAGTTCTGTGGAGCAATAATGAAGCCCCTGCCTCTAGATGACTATATTCAGTATAGTAGAGAGATACGATTAATATCCACAAAACATTCAAGGACAGGGTTGCAGATCAAGCACAGGATGCCCAGTTAAATTTGAATTTCAAATGCACAAATCATGTTTTAATATAGGCATGTCCCATATAGTTTTACTTGCTAAATCTGGGAACCTTGCTCAGTGAACATTAGCATTTAATGTTATTAGTTTCCAGGACTTGGGTTGGGGCAGCGGGGGGCAGGGAAGGGGGGGTAGTAATGCTGAGTGGTTGTTAAGTTTTGAGAAACTGATAAAAGCTCTGAATGTGCTCCTGAGAGCACTTTCCGACAGAACGCTCATACTATTCCATGGACCCCGCCCCCCAGGCTGCCAAAGCCCTTGTGGACATCAGAGTCATCTGCAGTGTAGACAGCAGAGGCCAGCTCTTCAGACTACTTGGGTTGGTGACTCTGGAAGGTAGCTTGGAAAAGTGGAATGTGAACTGGGCCATTAAGAGCAGAAGAGTTTAGCTGTATTGTGGGTTTAAGAGACTTCTTAAAGCTTTCACAGAAGGCAGGTTCCTCTAGGTTTTGAGGGTATTTAGTAAGGAATATGGAAAAATTAGCTTGGGCTGGTTTTTGAAAGCCCAGCTTGTGGACAGCCTTAAATTCTAAAGGGTTTAGACTGCCTATCCTGGGAAAAAGTGTGTCCTTACTGATGTGTCAGTTAGGGATGAGGATCAGACAAAGGGAGATCACAGAGAGAAATTGCAGGCAGCCTCAGCTCTAGGGTCAGTAGGCCTGGTGTAAGCTCCTCCATTAACAAGCTGGGAAGCCTTCTGTGTGTGTGTGCAGTTTCCCTGGGCCCCCATCTCCTAAGCTGGGAATTGAGAATAATAAAAGGAGCTGCTAATAGGGTTGTAGTGAGGGTAAAATGAAGTTGTACGGTGCTTGGCACAGTGGGTGACACAGCATAAATATGTGATAATATAACATAATATAATCAGGGTTCCCCGGGGCTATGATCCACTGCTCCTGCTGCTACTGCCCTTGTTATTATTGAAGGGGGCGTGGTCGCCCAGCAGCCTGCAAGAGCGGTTTCAGGGGGAGTAAAACAAGAGAAAAATGATTGTTTGATCTGGATTTGGAGAAAGCTTTAAAATGTCTCTTTTCCAAGTTAAAATTTCTTTATCAAAAATTGTGAAGGCAGAAACTGGTTAGTAAAATAATGTTTGTACTTCTGAGGATTTTAAACTAAATACATTCAACTCTTCATTATTTTTCCTAGAAGAGGGAATATTAAGGACAATCTAAATCATATACTCTGATCCCAAGTCAAGGAGACGTTTTTTAATTGCATGTGTTACTCTTAATAGATTTGCCATCTTACCTATATCATTTTGGCTAATATTTAAATTAATTTGCACATGATAAGCTCAGACTAATCATTCAAAATGCTCCCTAAAGCCATTTAAACTGCAAAGCAGATGAGTTTATCAGAAATAATTCACGAAGCAACCTGCCTCCACAGAGCTGACTGAGAACACCGAAGACGGGACCATAAGGGCTCTGGGGTCAGACCGTTGAGGTTCCCATCCCTGCTGCCTCCTGTGACTAGCTTTGTGACCACATTGCTTTGCTTCTCCAAACCTCAGTTTCTCCCAATCTGTAAAATAGAAGTAATAATCTCCCTTACCTCCAAGGGCATGGGCATAGAGTTCTCACGTGGTTTCCGGTACCCAGTTAAGCGTCACATAGAATTCTGTGACCTCAGTGTCGTCTTCATCTTATCAGTATATTATTTAATATATGCATAAAGAATTTATTTCAGGAAAACATCTAAAAATGTGAGAGATATTTATGATCTTTAGTCACATCTTAATTTATTTATTTATACAGCAAGGGCTATTTAGAGCATTTTCCAAACCACAGAGTACAGTGTTCTTATTTCAAAGAATTTCTAATCCCAATTTTCATTATGTGTTGCTTTCTCCAGCTTATCCATCTTCAACTTTTACAGGGTGATTGGTGCCTTTCTAGAGAGCTTTGGGTTTCAAACTATATATTAAAGCGTCTGGGCCCTAGAATTTAGTTGGCTCATGAACCTACAGTACAGAACAATAAGGATTGGTTTAAGGTACATTATAGTTACATGTATGGCAGTTATATTTTATTTGGTCTGTGCTGAGCACCTTGAGGGCATGTCCCATTGTGCCTTCAAGACGGTAGACTCAAATATTTATTGAATGAATTTAGTGTATAGTAAAATACATCGCATTCTTTTTCTGAGGATACTTTTCCCTCACATTAGGAATTTTAACTCCTAAAAGAATGAAAACAAGGAAAAGACTTCTAACTTTCATGCATAAGATCATTAGTCTGATATTTCTAGACTGAAGTACTGAAAGTGAATTCGGAGATCTACCATTCATATTTCTATTTCCTAGAACAACATTTCCCTTAAGGTCTTCACATTAGCTGCTCCCTCCATCTCAAATGTTCTCCCCTCAGATATTGCTTATGTTCATTTTTTTGTTGTCTATTCTCATCCCCACTGGACTAGAAGTGCCCTGTGGTCAGAGGTCAAGCCTACCTGTTTACTGCTGTCTACTGCTCTAAATGCTACTGAGTATCTATTACAGTGCCAGGCACTTAGTAGGCAGTCAGTAAATATTCTGTCAATTAGTTGAATGTCAGAAGACCAATATTTGGTCTTCTACTGTCATCCCACTGCAGAGCAGTAATTTTTTTATACCTTTTGGGTCAAAATCACCTTTCAGAATTGGATTAAAATCATGAAGTGCCTCATTAA